>NW_028181457.1:562500-735000 GCF_964211825.1 Aythya ferina
AATAGATCCACCCCAAAACGACACTAAACCTACCTGATGTTCTCCAAAACACGCAAGTTAAACTTTTCCAACATGATGAAAAACAAGAACCCAACAAAACCCAACAGAGACCCCAAAACATGTCAAAAACACCCCAAAAAAGAACGGGATCACCCCCAAAACTGGAAGAAAATTCCCCCCCAAAAAATTTACAATTTTCACCATGATGACCAACATGAACCAAACGAAAACCCAAAAGGAGACACCAAAACACGTCAAAAACACCCCAAAAAAGAAAGGGATCACCCATAAACTGGAAGAAAATCCCCAAAAAGCACAAATCCAATCCCAAAACCAGCCTAAACCTACCTGATGTTCTCCAAAACCCACAAATTTACCCTTTTCCACCATGATGACCATGGAAAACCCAACGAAACCCAATGGAGACAAAAAAAAATGTCAAAAAAAAAAAACAAACAAAAAAAAAAAACAAAAAAGAACAGGATCTCCCCCAAAAACAGAAGAAAAACCCAAATGCCATAGATCCACCCCAAAAGTCCCCCTAAGCCTACCTGATGTTCTCCAAAACCCACAATTTACCCTTTTTCACAATGATGACCAATGAGAACCCAACAAAACCCAACGGACAACCCCAAAACACGTCAAAAACAGCCCAAAAAAGAACAGGATCACCCCAAAAATCAGAAGAAAACCCCAAATACCATGAATCCACCCCAAAAGTCCCCCTAAACCTACCTGAAGTTCTCCAAAACCCACAATTTACCCTTTTCCACCAAGATGCCAACAGAAAACCCAACGAAACCCAACGAAGAACCCAAAACACGTCAGAAACACCCCAAAAATGAATTCGATCACCCCAAAACTGGAACAAAATCCCCCAAAACCATAGATCCACCCCCAAAACACCCTAAATCTACCTGATGTTCTCCAAAACCCACAATTTACACTTTTCCACCATGATGACCACGGAAAACCCAACGAAACCCAACGGAGACCACAAAACACGTCAAAAACACGCCGAAAACCAACTGGATCACTAGAAAAAACAGAAGAAAACCCTAAAAACCATGAATCTGCCCCAAAAGTCCTCATAAACCTACCTGAAGTTCTCGAAAACCCACAATTTACCCTTTTCCACCAAGATGCCAACAGAAAACCCAACAAAACCCAACAGAGACATCAAAACATGTCAAAAACACCCCAAAAAAGAACGGGATAACCCCCAAAACTGGAAGAAAATCCCCAAAAAGCATGGATCCAATCCCAAAACCACCCTAAACCTACCTGATCTTCTCCAAATCCCAAAGTCCACTCCCAACCACCATAAAACCCATTAGGAACTAAACAAAACGCAACGGAAACCCCAAAACACGTCAAAAACACCCCAAAAAAGAACTGGATCAGAAGAAAAAAAAAAACAAAACTATGCATTTCCCTCCCAAATCACCCTAAACTCACCTGATCTTCTTCAAAACCCACAATCCACTCCCATTTAGCTTAACGACCAACGAGAACCCAACAAAACCCAACGGAGACACCAAAAACGTCAAAAAAAAAAAAAAAAAAAAAAAAAAGAAACGGATCACCCCCAAAATTGGAAGAAAATCCTTCAAAATCATAGATCCACCCCAAAACCACCCTAAACCTACCTGATGATCTCCAAAACCCACAATTTACAATTTTCCAACATGATGACCATGGAAAACCCAACGAAACCCAACGGAGACCCCAAAAGAAGTCAAAAACACCCAAAACAAGAACGGGATAAACCCTAAAAACGAAAGAAAACCCCAAAAGCCATAGATCCACACCAAAAGTCCCCCTAAACCTACCTGATGTTCTCCAAAAGCCACAATTTACACTTTTTCACCAGGATGACCAACATGAACCAAACGAAAACCCAAAACGAGACACCAAAACACGTCAAAAACACCCCAAAAATAAAGGGATCACCCATAAACTGGAAGAAAAACCCCAAAAAGCACGGATCCAATCCCAAAACCACCCTAAACCTACCTGATGTTCTCCAAAACCCACAATTTACCATTTTCCACCACGATGACCAACGAGTACACAACAAAACCCAACGGAGACCCCCAAACACCTCAAAAACTTCCCAAAAAAGAACGGGACCACCCCAAGAAACAGAAGAAAACACCAAAAAACATGACTCTGCCCCAAAAGTCCCCCTAAACCTACCTGATGTTCTCCAAAAGCCACAATTTACACTTTTTCACCATGATGACCAACAAGAACCCAACTAAAACCCAACGGAGACCCCAAAACACGTCATAAACACCCCAAAAAAGAACAGAATCACCCAAAAAAAAACAGAAGAAAAGACCAAATACCATGAATCCACCCCAAAATTCCCCTAAACCTACCTGAAGTTCTCCAAAACCCACAATTTACAATTTTCCACCACCATGACAACATAAAACCCAAGGAATACCAACGGAGACCCCAAAACACGTCAAAAACACCCCAAAAAAGAACGGGATCACCCCCAAAAACAAAAGAAAATCCCCCAAAACCATAGATCCAATCCCAAAACCAACCTAAACCTACCTGATGTTCTCCAAAACCAACAATTTACCCTTTTCCACCATGATGACCACGGAAAACGCAACGAAACCCAATGGAGACCCCAAAACACGTCAAAAACACCCCAAAAATGAATTCGATCACCCCAAAACTGGAACAAAATCCCCCAAAACCATAGATCCACCCCCAAAACACTCTAAACGTACCTGATGTTCTCCAAATCCAAATGTCCACTCCCAACCACCATAAAACCCACTAGGAACTCAACGAAACCCAACGGAAACCCCAAAACACGTCAAAAACACCCCAAAAAAGAACTGAATCAGAAGAAAAAACACCAAAAACTATGAATTTCCCCGCAAAACCACCCTAAACTCACCTGATCTTCTTCAAAACCCACAATCCACTCCCATTTCCCTTAAGGACCAACTAAAACCCAACGGACAACCCCAAAACACGTCAAAAACACCCCAAAAAAGAACAGGATCACCCCAAAAAACAGAAGAAAACCCCAAATACCATGAATCCACCCCAAAAGTCCCCCTAAACCTACCTGAAGTTCTCGAAAACCCACAATTTACCCTTTTCCACCAAGATGCCAACAGAAAACCCAACGAAACCCAACGAAGAACCCAAAACACGTCAGAAACACCCCAAAAATGAATTCGATCACCCCAAAACTGGAACAAAATCCCCCAAAACCATAGATCCACCCCCAAAACACCCTAAATCTACCTGATGTTCTCCAAAACCCACAATTTACACTTTTCCACCATGATGACCACGGAAAACCCAACGAAACCCAACGGAGACCACAAAACACGTCAAAAACACGCCGAAAACCAACTGGATCACTAGAAAAAACAGAAGAAAACCCTAAAAACCATGAATCTGCCCCAAAAGTCCTCATAAACCTACCTGATGTTCTCCAAAACCCACAATTTACACTTTTCCACCATGATGACAACAGAAAACACAACGAAACCCAACGGAGAACCCAAAACACGTCAAAAACACCCCAAACAAGAACAGGATCACCCCCAAAACCAAAGAAAACCCCAAAAAGCACGGATCCAATCCCAAAACCACTCTAAACGTACCTGATGTTCTCCAAATCCAAATGTCCACTCCCAACCACCATAAAACCCATTAGGAACTCAACGAAACCCAACGGAAACCCCAAAACACGTCAAAAACACCCCAAAAAAGAACTGAATCAGAAGAAAAAACACCAAAAACTATGAATTTCCCCGCAAAACCACCCTAAACTCACCTGATCTTCTTCAAAACCCACAATCCACTCCCATTTCCCTTAAGGACCAACGAGAATCCAACTAAAACCCAACGGAGACCCCAAAACAAGTCAAAAACACCCCAAACAAGAACAGGATAACCCCTAAAAAAGAAAGAAAACCCCAAAAAAACATAGATCCACCCCAAAACCACACTAAACCTACCTGATGTTCTCCAAATCCCAAAGTCCACTCCCAACAAACTTAAAACACATTAGGAAATCAACAAAACACAACGGAAACCCCAAAACACGTCAAAAACACCACAAAAAAAAGCGGGATCACCCCCAAAACTGGAAGAAAACCCTAAAAGCCGTTGATCCACCCCAAAAGTCCCCCTAAACCTACCTGATGTTCTCCAATACCCACAATTTACCCGTTTTCACCATGATGAACAACAAGAACCCAACAAAAACCAACGGAGACCCCAAAACACATCAAAAACACACCAAAAAAGAACTGAATCAGAAGAAAAAACACCAAAAACTATGAATTTCCCCGCAAAACCACCCTAAACTCACCTGATCTTCTTCAAAACCCACAATCCACTCCCATTTACCTTAACGACCAACGAGAATCCAACTAAAACCCAACGGAGACCCCAAAACAAGTCAAAAACACCCCAAAAAAGAGTGGGATAACCCCCCAAAACGAAAGAAAACCCCAAAAAAATAGATCCACCCCAAAACCACACTAAACCTACCTGATGTTCTCCAAAACACGCAAGTTAAACTTTTCCAACATGATGAAAAACAAGAACCCAACAAAACCCAACAGAGACCCCAAAACATGTCAAAAACACCCTAAAAAAGAACGGGATCACCCCCAAAACTGGAAAAAAATTCCCCCCCCAAAAATTTACAATTTTCACCATGATGACCAACATGAACCAAACGAAAACCCAAAAGGAGACACCAAAACACGTCAAAAACACCCCAAAAAAGAAAGGGATCACCCATAAACTGGAAGAAAATCCCCAAAAAGCACAGATCCAATCCCAAAACCAGCCTAAACCTACCTGATGTTCTCCAAAACCCACAAATTTACCCTTTTCCACCATGTTGACCATGGAAAACCCAACGAAACCCAATGCAGACAAAAAACATGTCAAAAAAAAAAAAAAAAAAAAAAAATAAAGAACAGGATCTCCCCCAAAAACAGAAGAAAAACCCAAATGCCATAGATCCACCCCAAAAGTCCCCCTAAGCCTACCTGATGTTCTCCAAAACCCACAATTTACCCTTTTTCACAATGATGACCAACGAGAACCCAACAAAACCCAACGGACAACCCCAAAACACGTCAAAAACACCCCAAAAAAGAACGGGATAACCCCCAAAACTGGAAGAAAATCCCCAAAAAGCATGGATCCAATCCCAAAACCACCCTAAACCTACCTGATCTTCTCCAAATCCCAAAGTCCACTCCCAACCACCATAAAACCCATTAGGAACTAAACAAAACGCAACAGAAACCCCAAAACACCTCAAAAACACCCCAAAAGCAAACCGGATCAGAAGAAAATACGTGATTTAACCCCAAGAAAACCCTTAAACCTACCTGATCTTCTCCAAATCCCAAAATCCACTCCCACCCACCATAAAACCCATTAGGAACTCAACAAACCACAACGGAAACCCCAAAACACGTCAAAAACACCCCAAAAAAGAACTGGATCAGAAGAAAAAAAAAACAAAACTATGCATTTCCCTCCCAAATCACCCTAAACTCACCTGATCTTCTTCAAAACCCACAATCCACTCCCATTTAGCTTAACGACCAACGAGAACCCAACAAAACCCAACGGAGACCCCAAAAACGTCAAAAACACCCCAAAAAAGAACTGGTTCAACCCCAACAACGAAAGAAAACCCCAAAAGCCATAGATCCACACCAAAAATCCCCCTAAACCAACCTGAAGTTCTCCAAAACCCACAATTTACACTTTTCCACATTGATGACCATGGAAAACCCAACGAAACCCAACGGAGACCACAAAACACGTCAAAAAAAAAAAAAAAAAAAAAAAAAAAGAAAGGGATCACCCCCAAAATTGGAAGAAAATCCTTCAAAATCATAGATCCACCCCAAAACCACCCTAAACCTACCTGATGATCTCCAAAACCCACAATTTACAATTTTCCAACATGATGACCATGGAAAACCCAACGAAACCCAACGGAGACCCCAAAAGAAGTCAAAAACACCCAAAACAAGAACGGGATAAACCCTAAAAACGAAAGAAAACCCCAAAAGCCATAGATCCACACCAAAAGTCCCCCTAAACCTACCTGATGTTCTCCAAAAGCCACAATTTACACTTTTTCACCAGGATGACCAACATGAACCAAACGAAAACCCAAAACGAGACACCAAAACACGTCAAAAACACCCCAAAAATAAAGGGATCACCCATAAACTGGAAGAAAATCCCCAAAAAGCACGGATCCAATCCCAAAACCACCCTAAACCTACCTGATGTTCTCCAAAACCCACAATTTACCATTTTTCAACACGATGACCAACGAGTACACAACAAAACCCAACAGAGACCCCCAAACACCTCAAAAACTTCCCAAAAAAGAACGGGACCACCCCAAGAAACAGAAGAAAACACCAAAAAACATGACTCTGCCCCAAAAGTCCCCCTAAACCTACCTGATGTTCTCCAAAAGCCACAATTTACACTTTTTCACCATGATGACCAACAAGAACCCAACTAAAACCCAACGGAGACCCCAAAACACGTCATAAACACCCCAAAAAAGAACAGGATCACCCAAAAAAAAACAGAAGAAAAGACCAAATACCATGAATCCACCCCAAAATTCCCCTAAACCTACCTGAAGTTCTCCAAAACCCACAATTTACAATTTTCCACCACCATGACCACATAAAACCCAAGGAATACCAACGGAGACCCCAAAACACGTCAAAAACACCCCAAAAAAGAACGGGATCACCCCCAAAAACAAAAGAAAATCCCCCAAAACCATAGATCCAATCCCAAAACCAACCTAAACCTACCTGATGTTCTCCAAAACCAACAATTTACCCTTTTCCACCATGATGACCACGGAAAACGCAACGAAACCCAATGGAGACCCCAAAACACGTCAAAAACACCCCCAAAATGAATTGGATCACCCCCCCCAAAAAAAAAAAAAAAAAAAAAAAAAAAAACAGAAGAAAACCCCATATATCATGAATCCACCCCAAAAGTCCCCCTAAACCTACCTGATGTTCTCCAAAACCCACAATTTACACTTTTCCACCATGATGACAACGGAAAACCCAACGAAACCCAACGAAGAACCCAAAACACGTCAGAAACACCCCAAAAATGAATTCGATCACCCCAAAACTGGAACAAAATCCCCCAAAACCATAGATCCACCCCCAAAACACCCTAAATCTACCTGATGTTCTCCAAAACCCACAATTTACACTTTTCCACCATGATGACCACGGAAAACCCAACGAAACCCAACGGAGACCACAAAACACGTCAAAAACACGCCGAAAACCAACTGGATCACTAGAAAAAACAGAAGAAAACCCTAAAAACCATGAATCTGCCCCAAAAGTCCTCATAAACCTACCTGATGTTCTCCAAAACCCACAATTTACACTTTTCCACCATGATGACCACGGAAAACACAACGAAACCCAACGGAGAACCCAAAACACGTCCAAAACACCCCAAACAAGAACAGGATCACCCCCAAAACCAAAGAAAACCCCAAAAAGCACGGATCCAATCCCAAAACCACTCTAAACGTACCTGATGTTCTCCAAATCCAAATGTCCACTCCCAACCACCATAAAACCCATTTGGAACTCAACGAAACCCAACGGAAACCCCAAAACACGTCAAAAACACCCCAAAAAAGAACTGAATCAGAAGAAAAAACACCAAAAACTATGAATTTCCCCGCAAAACCACCCTAAACTCACCTGATCTTCTTCAAAACCCACAATCCACTCCCATTTCCCTTAAGGACCAACGAGAATCCAACGGAGACCCCAAAACAAGTCAAAAACACCCCAAACAAGAACAGGATAACCCCTAAAAAAGAAAGAAAACCCCAAAAAAACATAGATCCACCCCAAAACCACACTAAACCTACCTGATGTTCTCCAAATCCCAAAGTCCACTCCCAACAAACTTAAAACACATTAGGAAATCAACAAAACACAACGGAAACCCCAAAACACATCAAAAACACCACAAAAAAAAGTAGGATCACCCCCAAAACTGGAAGAAAACCCTAAAAGCCGTTGATCCACCCCAAAAGTCCCCCTAAACCTACCTGATGTTCTCCAATACCCACAATTTACCCGTTTTCACCATGATGAACAACAAGAACCCAACAAAAACCAACGGAGACCCCAAAACACATCAAAAACACCCCAAAAAAGAACTGGATCAGAAGAAAAAAAAAAACAAAACTATGCATTTCCCTCCCAAATCACCCTAAACTCACCTGATCTTCTTCAAAACCCACAATCCACTCCCATTTAGCTTAACGACCAACGAGAACCCAACAAAACCCAACGGAGACCCCAAAAACGTCAAAAACACCCCAAAAAAGAACTGGTTCAACCCCAACAACGAAAGAAAACCCCAAAAGCCATAGATCCACACCAAAAATCCCCCTAAACCAACCTGAAGTTCTCCAAAACCCACAATTTACACTTTTCCACATTGATGACCATGGAAAACCCAACGAAACCCAACGGAGACCACAAAACACGTCAAAAAAAAAAAAAAAAAAAAAAAAAAGAAAGGGATCACCCCCAAAATTGGAAGAAAATCCTTCAAAATCATAGATCCACCCCAAAACCACCCTAAACCTACCTGATGATCTCCAAAACCCACAATTTACAATTTTCCAACATGATGACCATGGAAAACCCAACGAAACCCAACGGAGACCCCAAAAGAAGTCAAAAACACCCAAAACAAGAACGGGATAAACCCTAAAAACGAAAGAAAACCCCAAAAGCCATAGATCCACACCAAAAGTCCCCCTAAACCTACCTGATGTTCTCCAAAAGCCACAATTTACACTTTTTCACCAGGATGACCAACATGAACCAAACGAAAACCCAAAACGAGACACCAAAACACGTCAAAAACACCCCAAAAATAAAGGGATCACCCATAAACTGGAAGAAAATCCCCAAAAAGCACGGATCCAATCCCAAAACCACCCTAAACCTACCTGATGTTCTCCAAAACCCACAATTTACCATTTTTCAACACGATGACCAACGAGTACACAACAAAACCCAACAGAGACCCCCAAACACCTCAAAAACTTCCCAAAAAAGAACGGGACCACCCCAAGAAACAGAAGAAAACACCAAAAAACATGACTCTGCCCCAAAAGTCCCCCTAAACCTACCTGATGTTCTCCAAAAGCCACAATTTACACTTTTTCACCATGATGACCAACAAGAACCCAACTAAAACCCAACGGAGACCCCAAAACACGTCATAAACACCCCAAAAAAGAACAGGATCACCCAAAAAAAAACAGAAGAAAAGACCAAATACCATGAATCCACCCCAAAATTCCCCTAAACCTACCTGAAGTTCTCCAAAACCCACAATTTACAATTTTCCACCACCATGACCACATAAAACCCAAGGAATACCAACGGAGACCCCAAAACACGTCAAAAACACCCCAAAAAAGAACGGGATCACCCCCAAAAACAAAAGAAAATCCCCCAAAACCATAGATCCAATCCCAAAACCAACCTAAACCTACCTGATGTTCTCCAAAACCAACAATTTACCCTTTTCCACCATGATGACCACGGAAAACGCAACGAAACCCAATGGAGACCCCAAAACACGTCAAAAACACCCCCAAAATGAATTGGATCACCCCCCCCAAAAAAAAAAAAAAAAAAAAAAAAAAAAAACAGAAGAAAACCCCATATATCATGAATCCACCCCAAAAGTCCCCCTAAACCTACCTGATGTTCTCCAAAACCCACAATTTACACTTTTCCACCATGATGACAACGGAAAACCCAACGAAACCCAACGAAGAACCCAAAACACGTCAGAAACACCCCAAAAATGAATTCGATCACCCCAAAACTGGAACAAAATCCCCCAAAACCATAGATCCACCCCCAAAACACCCTAAATCTACCTGATGTTCTCCAAAACCCACAATTTACACTTTTCCACCATGATGACCACGGAAAACCCAACGAAACCCAACGGAGACCACAAAACACGTCAAAAACACGCCGAAAACCAACTGGATCACTAGAAAAAACAGAAGAAAACCCTAAAAACCATGAATCTGCCCCAAAAGTCCTCATAAACCTACCTGATGTTCTCCAAAACCCACAATTTACACTTTTCCACCATGATGACCACGGAAAACACAACGAAACCCAACGGAGAACCCAAAACACGTCCAAAACACCCCAAACAAGAACAGGATCACCCCCAAAACCAAAGAAAACCCCAAAAAGCACGGATCCAATCCCAAAACCACTCTAAACGTACCTGATGTTCTCCAAATCCAAATGTCCACTCCCAACCACCATAAAACCCATTTGGAACTCAACGAAACCCAACGGAAACCCCAAAACACGTCAAAAACACCCCAAAAAAGAACTGAATCAGAAGAAAAAACACCAAAAACTATGAATTTCCCCGCAAAACCACCCTAAACTCACCTGATCTTCTTCAAAACCCACAATCCACTCCCATTTCCCTTAAGGACCAACTAAAACCCAACGGAGACCCCAAAACAAGTCAAAAACACCCCAAACAAGAACAGGATAACCCCTAAAAAAGAAAGAAAACCCCAAAAAAACATAGATCCACCCCAAAACCACACTAAACCTACCTGATGTTCTCCAAATCCCAAAGTCCACTCCCAACAAACTTAAAACACATTAGGAAATCAACAAAACACAACGGAAACCCCAAAACACATCAAAAACACCACAAAAAAAAGTAGGATCACCCCCAAAACTGGAAGAAAACCCTAAAAGCCGTTGATCCACCCCAAAAGTCCCCCTAAACCTACCTGATGTTCTCCAATACCCACAATTTACCCGTTTTCACCATGATGAACAACAAGAACCCAACAAAAACCAACGGAGACCCCAAAACACATCAAAAACACCCCAAAAAAGAACTGGATCAGAAGAAAAAAAAAACAAAACTATGCATTTCCCTCCCAAATCACCCTAAACTCACCTGATCTTCTTCAAAACCCACAATCCACTCCCATTTAGCTTAACGACCAACGAGAACCCAACAAAACCCAACGGAGACCCCAAAAACGTCAAAAACACCCCAAAAAAGAACTGGTTCAACCCCAACAACGAAAGAAAACCCCAAAAGCCATAGATCCACACCAAAAATCCCCCTAAACCAACCTGAAGTTCTCCAAAACCCACAATTTACACTTTTCCACATTGATGACCATGGAAAACCCAACGAAACCCAACGGAGACCACAAAACACGTCAAAAAAAAAAAAAAAAAAAAAAAAAAGAAAGGGATCACCCCCAAAATTGGAAGAAAATCCTTCAAAATCATAGATCCACCCCAAAACCACCCTAAACCTACCTGATGATCTCCAAAACCCACAATTTACAATTTTCCAACATGATGACCATGGAAAACCCAACGAAACCCAACGGAGACCCCAAAAGAAGTCAAAAACACCCAAAACAAGAACGGGATAAACCCTAAAAACGAAAGAAAACCCCAAAAGCCATAGATCCACACCAAAAGTCCCCCTAAACCTACCTGATGTTCTCCAAAAGCCACAATTTACACTTTTTCACCAGGATGACCAACATGAACCAAACGAAAACCCAAAACGAGACACCAAAACACGTCAAAAACACCCCAAAAATAAAGGGATCACCCATAAACTGGAAGAAAATCCCCAAAAAGCACGGATCCAATCCCAAAACCACCCTAAACCTACCTGATGTTCTCCAAAACCCACAATTTACCATTTTCCACCACGATGACCAACGAGTACACAACAAAACCCAACGGAGACCCCCAAACACCTCAAAAACTTCCCAAAAAAGAACGGGACCACCCCAAGAAACAGAAGAAAACACCAAAAAACATGACTCTGCCCCAAAAGTCCCCCTAAACCTACCTGATGTTCTCCAAAAGCCACAATTTACACTTTTTCACCATGATGACCAACAAGAACCCAACTAAAACCCAACGGAGACCCCAAAACACGTCATAAACACCCCAAAAAAGAACAGGATCACCCAAAAAAAAACAGAAGAAAAGACCAAATACCATGAATCCACCCCAAAATTCCCCTAAACCTACCTGAAGTTCTCCAAAACCCACAATTTACAATTTTCCACCACCATGACCACATAAAACCCAAGGAATACCAACGGAGACCCCAAAACACGTCAAAAACACCCCAAAAAAGAACGGGATCACCCCCAAAAACAAAAGAAAATCCCCCAAAACCATAGATCCAATCCCAAAACCAACCTAAACCTACCTGATGTTCTCCAAAACCAACAATTTACCCTTTTCCACCATGATGACCACGGAAAACGCAACGAAACCCAATGGAGACCCCAAAACACGTCAAAAACACCCCCAAAATGAATTGGATCACCCCCCCCAAAAAAAAAAAAAAAAAAAAAAAAAAAAAAAAAAACAGAAGAAAACCCCATATATCATGAATCCACCCCAAAAGTCCCCCTAAACCTACCTCATGTTCTCCAAAACCCACAATTTACACTTTTCCACCATGATGACAACGGAAAACCCAACGAAACCCAACGAAGAACCCAAAACACGTCAGAAACACCCCAAAAATGAATTCGATCACCCCAAAACCGGAACAAAATCCCCCAAAACCATAGATCCACCCCCAAAACACCCTAAATCTACCTGATGTTCTCCAAAACCCACAATTTACACTTTTCCACCATGATGACCACGGAAAACCCAACGAAACCCAACGGAGACCACAAAACACGTCAAAAACACGCCGAAAACCAACTGGATCACTAGAAAAAACAGAAGAAAACCCTAAAAACCATGAATCTGCCCCAAAAGTCCTCATAAACCTACCTGATGTTCTCCAAAACCCACAATTTACACTTTTCCACCATGATGACCACGGAAAACACAACGAAACCCAACGGAGAACCCAAAACACGTCCAAAACACCCCAAACAAGAACAGGATCACCCCCAAAACCAAAGAAAACCCCAAAAAGCACGGATCCAATCCCAAAACCACTCTAAACGTACCTGATGTTCTCCAAATCCAAATGTCCACTCCCAACCACCATAAAACCCATTTGGAACTCAACGAAACCCAACGGAAACCCCAAAACACGTCAAAAACACCCCAAAAAAGAACTGAATCAGAAGAAAAAACACCAAAAACTATGAATTTCCCCGCAAAACCACCCTAAACTCACCTGATCTTCTTCAAAACCCACAATCCACTCCCATTTCCCTTAAGGACCAACTAAAACCCAACGGAGACCCCAAAACAAGTCAAAAACACCCCAAACAAGAACAGGATAACCCCTAAAAAAGAAAGAAAACCCAAAAAAAACATAGATCCACCCCAAAACCACACTAAACCTACCTGATGTTCTCCAAATCCCAAAGTCCACTCCCAACAAACTTAAAACACATTAGGAAATCAACAAAACACAACGGAAACCCCAAAACACATCAAAAACACCACAAAAAAAAGTAGGATCACCCCCAAAACTGGAAGAAAACCCTAAAAGCCGTTGATCCACCCCAAAAGTCCCCCTAAACCTACCTGATGTTCTCCAATACCCACAATTTACCCGTTTTCACCATGATGAACAACAAGAACCCAACAAAAACCAACGGAGACCCCAAAACACATCAAAAACACACCAAAAAAGAACTGGATCAGAAGAAAAAAAAAAACAAAACTATGCATTTCCCTCCCAAATCACCCTAAACTCACCTGATCTTCTTCAAAACCCACAATCCACTCCCATTTAGCTTAACGACCAACGAGAACCCAACAAAACCCAACGGAGACCCCAAAAACGTCAAAAACACCCCAAAAAAGAACTGGTTCAACCCCAACAACGAAAGAAAACCCCAAAAGCCATAGATCCACACCAAAAATCCCCCTAAACCAACCTGAAGTTCTCCAAAACCCACAATTTACACTTTTCCACATTGATGACCATGGAAAACCCAACGAAACCCAACGGAGACCACAAAACACGTCAAAAAAAAAAAAAAAAAAAAAAAAAAAAGAAAGGGATCACCCCCAAAATTGGAAGAAAATCCTTCAAAATCATAGATCCACCCCAAAACCACCCTAAACCTACCTGATGATCTCCAAAACCCACAATTTACAATTTTCCAACATGATGACCATGGAAAACCCAACGAAACCCAACGGAGACCCCAAAAGAAGTCAAAAACACCCAAAACAAGAACGGGATAAACCCTAAAAACGAAAGAAAACCCCAAAAGCCATAGATCCACACCAAAAGTCCCCCTAAACCTACCTGATGTTCTCCAAAAGCCACAATTTACACTTTTTCACCAGGATGACCAACATGAACCAAACGAAAACCCAAAACGAGACACCAAAACACGTCAAAAACACCCCAAAAATAAAGGGATCACCCATAAACTGGAAGAAAATCCCCAAAAAGCACGGATCCAATCCCAAAACCACCCTAAACCTACCTGATGTTCTCCAAAACCCACAATTTACCATTTTCCACCACGATGACCAACGAGTACACAACAAAACCCAACGGAGACCCCCAAACACCTCAAAAACTTCCCAAAAAAGAACGGGACCACCCCAAGAAACAGAAGAAAACACCAAAAAACATGACTCTGCCCCAAAAGTCCCCCTAAACCTACCTGATGTTCTCCAAAAGCCACAATTTACACTTTTTCACCATGATGACCAACAAGAACCCAACTAAAACCCAACGGAGACCCCAAAACACGTCATAAACACCCCAAAAAAGAACAGGATCACCCAAAAAAAAAACAGAAGAAAAGACCAAATACCATGAATCCACCCCAAAATTCCCCTAAACCTACCTGAAGTTCTCCAAAACCCACAATTTACAATTTTCCACCACCATGACCACATAAAACCCAAGGAATACCAACGGAGACCCCAAAACACGTCAAAAACACCCCAAAAAAGAACGGGATCACCCCCAAAAACAAAAGAAAATCCCCCAAAACCATAGATCCAATCCCAAAACCAACCTAAACCTACCTGATGTTCTCCAAAACCAACAATTTACCCTTTTCCACCATGTTGACCACGGAAAACGCAACGAAACCCAATGGAGACCCCAAAACAGGCCAAAAACACCCCCAAAATGAATTGGATCACCCCCCCCAAAAAAAAAAAAAAAAAAAAAAAAAAAAACAGAAGAAAACCCCATATATCATGAATCCACCCCAAAAGTCCCCCTAAACCTACCTGATGTTCTCCAAAACCCACAATTTACACTTTTCCACCATGATGACAACGGAAAACCCAACGAAACCCAACGAAGAACCCAAAACACGTCAGAAACACCCCAAAAATGAATTCGATCACCCCAAAACTGGAACAAAATCCCCCAAAACCATAGATCCACCCCCAAAACACCCTAAATCTACCTGATGTTCTCCAAAACCCACAATTTACACTTTTCCACCATGATGACCACGGAAAACCCAACGAAACCCAACGGAGACCACAAAACACGTCAAAAACACGCCGAAAACCAACTGGATCACTAGAAAAAACAGAAGAAAACCCTAAAAACCATGAATCTGCCCCAAAAGTCCTCATAGACCTACCTGATGTTCTCCAAAACCCACAATTTACACTTTTCCACCATGATGACCACGGAAAACACAACGAAACCCAACGGAGAACCCAAAACACGTCAAAAACACCCCAAACAAGAACAGGATCACCCCCAAAACCAAAGAAAACCCCAAAAAGCACGGATCCAATCCCAAAACCACTCTAAACGTACCTGATGTTCTCCAAATCCAAATGTCCACTCCCAACCACCATAAAACCCATTAGGAACTCAACGAAACCCAACGGAAACCCCAAAACACGTCAAAAACACCCCAAAAAAGAACTGAATCAGAAGAAAAAACACCAAAAACTATGAATTTCCCCGCAAAACCACCCTAAACTCACCTGATCTTCTTCAAAACCCACAATCCACTCCCATTTCCCTTAAGGACCAACTAAAACCCAACGGAGACCCCAAAACAAGTCAAAAACACCCCAAACAAGAACAGGATAACCCCTAAAAAAGAAAGAAAACCCCAAAAAAACATAGATCCACCCCAAAACCACACTAAACCTACCTGATGTTCTCCAAATCCCAAAGTCCACTCCCAACAAACTTAAAACACATTAGGAAATCAACAAAACACAACGGAAACCCCAAAACACATCAAAAACACCACAAAAAAAAGCAGGATCACCCCCAAAACTGGAAGAAAACCCTAAAAGCCGTTGATCCACCCCAAAAGTCCCCCTAAACCTACCTGATGTTCTCCAATACCCACAATTTACCCGTTTTCACCATGATGAACAACAAGAACCCAACAAAAACCAACGGAGACCCCAAAACACATCAAAAACACACCAAAAAAGAACTGGATCAGAAGAAAAAAAAAAACAAAACTATGCATTTCCCTCCCAAATCACCCTAAACTCACCTGATCTTCTTCAAAACCCACAATCCACTCCCATTTAGCTTAACGACCAACGAGAACCCAACAAAACCCAACGGAGACCCCAAAAACGTCAAAAACACCCCAAAAAAGAACTGGTTCAACCCCAACAACGAAAGAAAACCCCAAAAGCCATAGATCCACACCAAAAATCCCCCTAAACCAACCTGAAGTTCTCCAAAACCCACAATTTACACTTTTCCACATTGATGACCATGGAAAACCCAACGAAACCCAACGGAGACCACAAAACACGTCAAAAACACCCCCAAAATGAATTGGATCACCCCCCCCAAAAAAAAAAAAAAAAAAAACAGAAGAAAACCCCATATATCATGAATCCACCCCAAAAGTCCCCCTAAACCTACCTGATGTTCTCCAAAACCCACAATTTACACTTTTCCACCATGATGACAACGGAAAACCCAACGAAACCCAACGAAGAACCCAAAACACGTCAGAAACACCCCAAAAATGAATTCGATCACCCCAAAACTGGAACAAAATCCCCCAAAACCATAGATCCACCCCCAAAACACCCTAAATCTACCTGATGTTCTCCAAAACCCACAATTTACACTTTTCCACCATGATGACCACGGAAAACCCAACGAAACCCAACGGAGACCACAAAACACGTCAAAAACACGCCGAAAACCAACTGGATCACTAGAAAAAACAGAAGAAAACCCTAAAAACCATGAATCTGCCCCAAAAGTCCTCATAAACCTACCTGATGTTCTCCAAAACCCACAATTTACACTTTTCCACCATGATGACCACGGAAAACACAACGAAACCCAACGGAGAACCCAAAACACGTCCAAAACACCCCAAACAAGAACAGGATCACCCCCAAAACCAAAGAAAACCCCAAAAAGCACGGATCCAATCCCAAAACCACTCTAAACGTACCTGATGTTCTCCAAATCCAAATGTCCACTCCCAACCACCATAAAACCCATTTGGAACTCAACGAAACCCAACGGACACCCCAAAACACGTCAAAAACACCCCAAAAAAGAACTGAATCAGAAGAAAAAACACCAAAAACTATGAATTTCCCCGCAAAACCACCCTAAACTCACCTGATCTTCTTCAAAACCCACAATCCACTCCCATTTCCCTTAAGGACCAACTAAAACCCAACGGAGACCCCAAAACAAGTCAAAAACACCCCAAACAAGAACAGGATAACCCCTAAAAAAGAAAGAAAACCCCAAAAAAACATAGATCCACCCCAAAACCACACTAAACCTACCTGATGTTCTCCAAATCCCAAAGTCCACTCCCAACAAACTTAAAACACATTAGGAAATCAACAAAACACAACGGAAACCCCAAAACACATCAAAAACACCACAAAAAAAAGTAGGATCACCCCCAAAACTGGAAGAAAACCCTAAAAGCCGTTGATCCACCCCAAAAGTCCCCCTAAACCTACCTGATGTTCTCCAATACCCACAATTTACCCGTTTTCACCATGATGAACAACAAGAACCCAACAAAAACCAACGGAGACCCCAAAACACATCAAAAACACCCCAAAAAAGAACTGGATCAGAAGAAAAAAAAAAAACAAAACTATGCATTTCCCTCCCAAATCACCCTAAACTCACCTGATCTTCTTCAAAACCCACAATCCACTCCCATTTAGCTTAACGACCAACGAGAACCCAACAAAACCCAACGGAGACCCCAAAAACGTCAAAAACACCCCAAAAAAGAACTGGTTCAACCCCAACAACGAAAGAAAACCCCAAAAGCCATAGATCCACACCAAAAATCCCCCTAAACCAACCTGAAGTTCTCCAAAACCCACAATTTACACTTTTCCACATTGATGACCATGGAAAACCCAACGAAACCCAACGGAGACCACAAAACACGTCAAAAAAAAAAAAAAAAAAAAAAAAAAAGAAAGGGATCACCCCCAAAATTGGAAGAAAATCCTTCAAAATCATAGATCCACCCCAAAACCACCCTAAACCTACCTGATGATCTCCAAAACCCACAATTTACAATTTTCCAACATGATGACCATGGAAAACCCAACGAAACCCAACGGAGACCCCAAAAGAAGTCAAAAACACCCAAAACAAGAACGGGATAAACCCTAAAAACGAAAGAAAACCCCAAAAGCCATAGATCCACACCAAAAGTCCCCCTAAACCTACCTGATGTTCTCCAAAAGCCACAATTTACACTTTTTCACCAGGATGACCAACATGAACCAAACGAAAACCCAAAACGAGACACCAAAACACGTCAAAAACACCCCAAAAATAAAGGGATCACCCATAAACTGGAAGAAAATCCCCAAAAAGCACGGATCCAATCCCAAAACCACCCTAAACCTACCTGATGTTCTCCAAAACCCACAATTTACCATTTTTCAACACGATGACCAACGAGTACACAACAAAACCCAACAGAGACCCCCAAACACCTCAAAAACTTCCCAAAAAAGAACGGGACCACCCCAAGAAACAGAAGAAAACACCAAAAAACATGACTCTGCCCCAAAAGTCCCCCTAAACCTACCTGATGTTCTCCAAAAGCCACAATTTACACTTTTTCACCATGATGACCAACAAGAACCCAACTAAAACCCAACGGAGACCCCAAAACACGTCATAAACACCCCAAAAAAGAACAGGATCACCCAAAAAAAAACAGAAGAAAAGACCAAATACCATGAATCCACCCCAAAATTCCCCTAAACCTACCTGAAGTTCTCCAAAACCCACAATTTACAATTTTCCACCACCATGACCACATAAAACCCAAGGAATACCAACGGAGACCCCAAAACACGTCAAAAACACCCCAAAAAAGAACGGGATCACCCCCAAAAACAAAAGAAAATCCCCCAAAACCATAGATCCAATCCCAAAACCAACCTAAACCTACCTGATGTTCTCCAAAACCAACAATTTACCCTTTTCCACCATGTTGACCACGGAAAACGCAACGAAACCCAATGGAGACCCCAAAACAGGCCAAAAACACCCCCAAAATGAATTGGATCACCCCCCCCAAAAAAAAAAAAAAAAAAAAAAAAAAAACAGAAGAAAACCCCATATATCATGAATCCACCCCAAAAGTCCCCCTAAACCTACCTGATGTTCTCCAAAACCCACAATTTACACTTTTCCACCATGATGACAACGGAAAACCCAACGAAACCCAACGAAGAACCCAAAACACGTCAGAAACACCCCAAAAATGAATTCGATCACCCCAAAACTGGAACAAAATCCCCCAAAACCATAGATCCACCCCCAAAACACCCTAAATCTACCTGATGTTCTCCAAAACCCACAATTTACACTTTTCCACCATGATGACCACGGAAAACCCAACGAAACCCAACGGAGACCACAAAACACGTCAAAAACACGCCGAAAACCAACTGGATCACTAGAAAAAACAGAAGAAAACCCTAAAAACCATGAATCTGCCCCAAAAGTCCTCATAGACCTACCTGATGTTCTCCAAAACCCACAATTTACACTTTTCCACCATGATGACCACGGAAAACACAACGAAACCCAACGGAGAACCCAAAACACGTCAAAAACACCCCAAACAAGAACAGGATCACCCCCAAAACCAAAGAAAACCCCAAAAAGCACGGATCCAATCCCAAAACCACTCTAAACGTACCTGATGTTCTCCAAATCCAAATGTCCACTCCCAACCACCATAAAACCCATTAGGAACTCAACGAAACCCAACGGAAACCCCAAAACACGTCAAAAACACCCCAAAAAAGAACTGAATCAGAAGAAAAAACACCAAAAACTATGAATTTCCCCGCAAAACCACCCTAAACTCACCTGATCTTCTTCAAAACCCACAATCCACTCCCATTTCCCTTAAGGACCAACTAAAACCCAACGGAGACCCCAAAACAAGTCAAAAACACCCCAAACAAGAACAGGATAACCCCTAAAAAAGAAAGAAAACCCCAAAAAAAACATAGATCCACCCCAAAACCACACTAAACCTACCTGATGTTCTCCAAATCCCAAAGTCCACTCCCAACAAACTTAAAACACATTAGGAAATCAACAAAACACAACGGAAACCCCAAAACACATCAAAAAACACCACAAAAAAAAGCAGGATCACCCCCAAAACTGGAAGAAAACCCTAAAAGCCGTTGATCCACCCCCAAAAGTCCCCCTAAACCTACCTGATGTTCTCCAATACCCACAATTTACCCGTTTTCACCATGATGAACAACAAGAACCCAACAAAAACCAACGGAGACCCCAAAACACATCAAAAACACACCAAAAAAGAACTGGATCAGAAGAAAAAAAAAAACAAAACTATGCATTTCCCCGCAAAACCACCCTAAACTCACCTGATCTTCTTCAAAACCCACAATCCACTCCCATTTCCCTTAAGGACCAACTAAAACCCAACGGAGACCCCAAAACAAGTCAAAAACACCCCAAACAAGAACAGGATAACCCCTAAAAAAGAAAGAAAACCCCAAAAAAACATAGATCCACCCCAAAACCACACTAAACCTACCTGATGTTCTCCAAATCCCAAAGTCCACTCCCAACAAACTTAAAACACATTAGGAAATCAACAAAACACAACGGAAACCCCAAAACACATCAAAAACACCACAAAAAAAAGCAGGATCACCCCCAAAACTGGAAGAAAACCCTAAAAGCCGTTGATCCACCCCAAAAGTCCCCCTAAACCTACCTGATGTTCTCCAATACCCACAATTTACCCGTTTTCACCATGATGAACAACAAGAACCCAACAAAAACCAACGGAGACCCCAAAACACATCAAAAACACACCAAAAAAGAACTGGATCAGAAGAAAAAAAAAAACAAAACTATGCATTTCCCTCCCAAATCACCCTAAACTCACCTGATCTTCTTCAAAACCCACAATCCACTCCCATTTAGCTTAACGACCAACGAGAACCCAACAAAACCCAACGGAGACCCCAAAAACGTCAAAAACACCCCAAAAAAGAACTGGTTCAACCCCAACAACGAAAGAAAACCCCAAAAGCCATAGATCCACACCAAAAATCCCCCTAAACCAACCTGAAGTTCTCCAAAACCCACAATTTACACTTTTCCACATTGATGACCATGGAAAACCCAACGAAACCCAACGGAGACCACAAAACACGTCAAAAACACCCCCAAAATGAATTGGATCACCCCCCCCCCAAAAAAAAAAAAAAAACAGAAGAAAACCCCATATATCATGAATCCACCCCAAAAGTCCCCCTAAACCTACCTGATGTTCTCCAAAACCCACAATTTACACTTTTCCACCATGATGACAACGGAAAACCCAACGAAACCCAACGAAGAACCCAAAACACGTCAGAAACACCCCAAAAATGAATTCGATCACCCCAAAACTGGAACAAAATCCCCCAAAACCATAGATCCACCCCCAAAACACCCTAAATCTACCTGATGTTCTCCAAAACCCACAATTTACACTTTTCCACCATGATGACCACGGAAAACCCAACGAAACCCAACGGAGACCACAAAACACGTCAAAAACACGCCGAAAACCAACTGGATCACTAGAAAAAACAGAAGAAAACCCTAAAAACCATGAATCTGCCCCAAAAGTCCTCATAAACCTACCTGATGTTCTCCAAAACCCACAATTTACACTTTTCCACCATGATGACCACGGAAAACACAACGAAACCCAACGGAGAACCCAAAACACGTCCAAAACACCCCAAACAAGAACAGGATCACCCCCAAAACCAAAACCCCAAAAAGCACGGATCCAATCCCAAAACCACTCTAAACGTACCTGATGTTCTCCAAATCCAAATGTCCACTCCCAACCACCATAAAACCCATTTGGAACTCAACGAAACCCAACGGACACCCCAAAACACGTCAAAAACACCCCAAAAAAGAACTGAATCAGAAGAAAAAACACCAAAAACTATGAATTTCCCCGCAAAACCACCCTAAACTCACCTGATCTTCTTCAAAACCCACAATCCACTCCCATTTCCCTTAAGGACCAACTAAAACCCAACGGAGACCCCAAAACAAGTCAAAAACACCCCAAACAAGAACAGGATAACCCCTAAAAAAGAAAGAAAACCCCAAAAAAACATAGATCCACCCCAAAACCACACTAAACCTACCTGATGTTCTCCAAATCCCAAAGTCCACTCCCAACAAACTTAAAACACATTAGGAAATCAACAAAACACAACGGAAACCCCAAAACACATCAAAAACACCACAAAAAAAAGTAGGATCACCCCCAAAACTGGAAGAAAACCCTAAAAGCCGTTGATCCACCCCAAAAGTCCCCCTAAACCTACCTGATGTTCTCCAATACCCACAATTTACCCGTTTTCACCATGATGAACAACAAGAACCCAACAAAAACCAACGGAGACCCCAAAACACATCAAAAACACCCCAAAAAAGAACTGGATCAGAAGAAAAAAAAAAACAAAACTATGCATTTCCCTCCCAAATCACCCTAAACTTACCTGATCTTCTTCAAAACCCACAATCCACTCCCATTTAGCTTAACGACCAACGAGAACCCAACAAAACCCAACGGAGACCCCAAAAACGTCAAAAACACCCCAAAAAAGAACTGGTTCAACCCCAACAACGAAAGAAAACCCCAAAAGCCATAGATCCACACCAAAAATCCCCCTAAACCAACCTGAAGTTCTCCAAAACCCACAATTTACACTTTTCCACATTGATGACCATGGAAAACCCAACGAAACCCAACGGAGACCACAAAACACGTCAAAAAAAAAAAAAAAAAAAAAAAAAAAGAAAGGGATCACCCCCAAAATTGGAAGAAAATCCTTCAAAATCATAGATCCACCCCAAAACCACCCTAAACCTACCTGATGATCTCCAAAACCCACAATTTACAATTTTCCAACATGATGACCATGGAAAACCCAACGAAACCCAACGGAGACCCCAAAAGAAGTCAAAAACACCCAAAACAAGAACGGGATAAACCCTAAAAACGAAAGAAAACCCCAAAAGCCATAGATCCACACCAAAAGTCCCCCTAAACCTACCTGATGTTCTCCAAAAGCCACAATTTACACTTTTTCACCAGGATGACCAACATGAACCAAACGAAAACCCAAAACAAGACACCAAAACACGTCAAAAACACCCCAAAAATAAAGGGATCACCCATAAACTGGAAGAAAATCCCCAAAAAGCACGGATCCAATCCCAAAACCACCCTAAACCTACCTGATGTTCTCCAAAACCCACAATTTACCATTTTTCAACACGATGACCAACGAGTACACAACAAAACCCAACAGAGACCCCCAAACACCTCAAAAACTTCCCAAAAAAGAACGGGACCACCCCAAGAAACAGAAGAAAACACCAAAAAACATGACTCTGCCCCAAAAGTCCCCCTAAACCTACCTGATGTTCTCCAAAAGCCACAATTTACACTTTTTCACCATGATGACCAACAAGAACCCAACTAAAACCCAACGGAGACCCCAAAACACGTCATAAACACCCCAAAAAAGAACAGGATCACCCAAAAAAAAAACAGAAGAAAAGACCAAATACCATGAATCCACCCCAAAATTCCCCGAAACCTACCTGAAGTTCTCCAAAACCCACAATTTACAATTTTCCACCACCATGACCACATAAAACCCAAGGAATACCAACGGAGACCCCAAAACACGTCAAAAACACCCCAAAAAAGAACGGGATCACCCCCAAAAACAAAAGAAAATCCCCCAAAACCATAGATCCAATCCCAAAACCAACCTAAACCTACCTGATGTTCTCCAAAACCAACAATTTACCCTTTTCCACCATGATGACCACGGAAAACGCAACGAAACCCAATGGAGACCCCAAAACACGTCAAAAACACCCCCAAAATGAATTGGATCACCCCCCCCCAAAAAAAAAAAAAAAAAAAAAAAAAAAACAGAAGAAAACCCCATATATCATGAATCCACCCCAAAAGTCCCCCTAAACCTACCTGATGTTCTCCAAAACCCACAATTTACACTTTTCCACCATGATGACAACGGAAAACCCAACGAAACCCAACGAAGAACCCAAAACACGTCAGAAACACCCCAAAAATGAATTCGATCACCCCAAAACTGGAACAAAATCCCCCAAAACCATAGATCCACCCCCAAAACACCCTAAATCTACCTGATGTTCTCCAAAACCCACAATTTACACTTTTCCACCATGATGACCACGGAAAACCCAACGAAACCCAACGGAGACCACAAAACACGTCAAAAACACGCCGAAAACCAACTGGATCACTAGAAAAAACAGAAGAAAACCCTAAAAACCATGAATCTGCCCCAAAAGTCCTCATAAACCTACCTGATGTTCTCCAAAACCCACAATTTACACTTTTCCACCATGATGACCACGGAAAACACAACGAAACCCAACGGAGAACCCAAAACACGTCAAAAACACCCCAAACAAGAACAGGATCACCCCCAAAACCAAAGAAAACCCCAAAAAGCACGGATCCAATCCCAAAACCACTCTAAACGTACCTGATGTTCTCCAAATCCAAATGTCCACTCCCAACCACCATAAAACCCATTTGGAACTCAACGAAACCCAACGGAAACCCCAAAACACGTCAAAAACACCCCAAAAAAGAACTGAATCAGAAGAAAAAACACCAAAAACTATGAATTTCCCCGCAAAACCACCCTAAACTCACCTGATCTTCTTCAAAACCCACAATCCACTCCCATTTCCCTTAAGGACCAACTAAAACCCAACGGAGACCCCAAAACAAGTCAAAAACACCCCAAACAAGAACAGGATAACCCCTAAAAAAGAAAGAAAACCCCAAAAAAACATAGATCCACCCCAAAACCACACTAAACCTACCTGATGTTCTCCAAATCCCAAAGTCCACTCCCAACAAACTTAAAACACATTAGGAAATCAACAAAACACAACGGAAACCCCAAAACACATCAAAAACACCACAAAAAAAAGTAGGATCACCCCCAAAACTGGAAGAAAACCCTAAAAGCCGTTGATCCACCCCAAAAGTCCCCCTAAACCTACCTGATGTTCTCCAATACCCACAATTTACCCGTTTTCACCATGATGAACAACAAGAACCCAACAAAAACCAACGGAGACCCCAAAACACATCAAAAACACACCAAAAAAGAACTGGATCAGAAGAAAAAAAAAAACAAAACTATGCATTTCCCTCCCAAATCACCCTAAACTCACCTGATCTTCTTCAAAACCCACAATCCACTCCCATTTAGCTTAACGACCAACGAGAACCCAACAAAACCCAACGGAGACCCCAAAAACGTCAAAAACACCCCAAAAAAGAACTGGTTCAACCCCAACAACGAAAGAAAACCCCAAAAGCCATAGATCCACACCAAAAATCCCCCTAAACCAACCTGAAGTTCTCCAAAACCCACAATTTACACTTTTCCACATTGATGACCATGGAAAACCCAACGAAACCCAACGGAGACCACAAAACACGTCAAAAAAAAAAAAAAAAAAAAAAAAAAGAAAGGGATCACCCCCAAAATTGGAAGAAAATCCTTCAAAATCATAGATCCACCCCAAAACCACCCTAAACCTACCTGATGATCTCCAAAACCCACAATTTACAATTTTCCAACATGATGACCATGGAAAACCCAACGAAACCCAACGGAGACCCCAAAAGAAGTCAAAAACACCCAAAACAAGAATGGGATAAACCCTAAAAACGAAAGAAAACCCCAAAAGCCATAGATCCACACCAAAAGTCCCCCTAAACCTACCTGATGTTCTCCAAAAGCCACAATTTACACTTTTTCACCAGGATGACCAACATGAACCAAACGAAAACCCAAAACGAGACACCAAAACACGTCAAAAACACCCCAAAAATAAAGGGATCACCCATAAACTGGAAGAAAATCCCCAAAAAGCACGGATCCAATCCCAAAACCACCCTAAACCTACCTGATGTTCTCCAAAACCCACAATTTACCATTTTTCAACACGGTGACCAACGAGTACACAACAAAACCCAACAGAGACCCCCAAACACCTCAAAAACTTCCCAAAAAAGAACGGGACCACCCCAAGAAACAGAAGAAAACACCAAAAAACATGACTCTGCCCCAAAAGTCCCCCTAAACCTACCTGATGTTCTCCAAAAGCCACAATTTACACTTTTTCACCATGATGACCAACAAGAACCCAACTAAAACCCAACGGAGACCCCAAAACACGTCATAAACACCCCAAAAAAGAACAGGATCACCCAAAAAAAAACAGAAGAAAAGACCAAATACCATGAATCCACCCCAAAATTCCCCTAAACCTACCTGAAGTTCTCCAAAACCCACAATTTACAATTTTCCACCACCATGACCACATAAAACCCAAGGAATACCAACGGAGACCCCAAAACACGTCAAAAACACCCCAAAAAAGAACGGGATCACCCCCAAAAACAAAAGAAAATCCCCCAAAACCATAGATCCAATCCCAAAACCAACCTAAACCTACCTGATGTTCTCCAAAACCAACAATTTACCCTTTTCCACCATGATGACCACGGAAAACGCAACGAAACCCAATGGAGACCCCAAAACACGTCAAAAACACCCCCAAAATGAATTGGATCACCCCCCCCAAAAAAAAAAAAAAAAAAAAAAAAAAAACAGAAGAAAACCCCATATATCATGAATCCACCCCAAAAGTCCCCCTAAACCTACCTGATGTTCTCCAAAACCCACAATTTACACTTTTCCACCATGATGACAACGGAAAACCCAACGAAACCCAACGAAGAACCCAAAACACGTCAGAAACACCCCAAAAATGAATTCGATCACCCCAAAACTGGAACAAAATCCCCCAAAACCATAGATCCACCCCCAAAACACCCTAAATCTACCTGATGTTCTCCAAAACCCACAATTTACACTTTTCCACCATGATGACCACGGAAAACCCAACGAAACCCAACGGAGACCACAAAACACGTCAAAAACACGCCGAAAACCAACTGGATCACTAGAAAAAACAGAAGAAAACCCTAAAAACCATGAATCTGCCCCAAAAGTCCTCATAAACCTACCTGATGTTCTCCAAAACCCACAATTTACACTTTTCCACCATGATGACCACGGAAAACACAACGAAACCCAACGGAGAACCCAAAACACGTCCAAAACACCCCAAACAAGAACAGGATCACCCCCAAAACCAAAGAAAACCCCAAAAAGCACGGATCCAATCCCAAAACCACTCTAAACGTACCTGATGTTCTCCAAATCCAAATGTCCACTCCCAACCACCATAAAACCCATTTGGAACTCAACGAAACCCAACGGAAACCCCAAAACACGTCAAAAACACCCCAAAAAAGAACTGAATCAGAAGAAAAAACACCAAAAACTATGAATTTCCCCGCAAAACCACCCTAAACTCACCTGATCTTCTTCAAAACCCACAATCCACTCCCATTTCCCTTAAGGACCAACTAAAACCCAACGGAGACCCCAAAACAAGTCAAAAACACCCCAAACAAGAACAGGATAACCCCTAAAAAAGAAAGAAAACCCCAAAAAAACATAGATCCACCCCAAAACCACACTAAACCTACCTGATGTTCTCCAAATCCCAAAGTCCACTCCCAACAAACTTAAAACACATTAGGAAATCAACAAAACACAACGGAAACCCCAAAACACATCAAAAACACCACAAAAAAAAGTAGGATCACCCCCAAAACTGGAAGAAAACCCTAAAAGCCGTTGATCCACCCCAAAAGTCCCCCTAAACCTACCTGATGTTCTCCAATACCCACAATTTACCCGTTTTCACCATGATGAACAACAAGAACCCAACAAAAACCAACGGAGACCCCAAAACACATCAAAAACACACCAAAAAAGAACTGGATCAGAAGAAAAAAAAAAACAAAACTATGCATTTCCCTCCCAAATCACCCTAAACTCACCTGATCTTCTTCAAAACCCACAATCCACTCCCATTTAGCTTAACGACCAACGAGAACCCAACAAAACCCAACGGAGACCCCAAAAACGTCAAAAACACCCCAAAAAAGAACTGGTTCAACCCCAACAACGAAAGAAAACCCCAAAAGCCATAGATCCACACCAAAAATCCCCCTAAACCAACCTGAAGTTCTCCAAAACCCACAATTTACACTTTTCCACATTGATGACCATGGAAAACCCAACGAAACCCAACGGAGACCACAAAACACGTCAAAAAAAAAAAAAAAAAAAAAAAAAGAAAGGGATCACCCCCAAAATTGGAAGAAAATCCTTCAAAATCATAGATCCACCCCAAAACCACCCTAAACCTACCTGATGATCTCCAAAACCCACAATTTACAATTTTCCAACATGATGACCATGGAAAACCCAACGAAACCCAACGGAGACCCCAAAAGAAGTCAAAAACACCCAAAACAAGAATGGGATAAACCCTAAAAACGAAAGAAAACCCCAAAAGCCATAGATCCACACCAAAAGTCCCCCTAAACCTACCTGATGTTCTCCAAAAGCCACAATTTACACTTTTTCACCAGGATGACCAACATGAACCAAACGAAAACCCAAAACGAGACACCAAAACACGTCAAAAACACCCCAAAAATAAAGGGATCACCCATAAACTGGAAGAAAATCCCCAAAAAGCACGGATCCAATCCCAAAACCACCCTAAACCTACCTGATGTTCTCCAAAACCCACAATTTACCATTTTTCAACACGGTGACCAACGAGTACACAACAAAACCCAACAGAGACCCCCAAACACCTCAAAAACTTCCCAAAAAAGAACGGGACCACCCCAAGAAACAGAAGAAAACACCAAAAAACATGACTCTGCCCCAAAAGTCCCCCTAAACCTACCTGATGTTCTCCAAAAGCCACAATTTACACTTTTTCACCATGATGACCAACAAGAACCCAACTAAAACCCAACGGAGACCCCAAAACACGTCATAAACACCCCAAAAAAGAACAGGATCACCCAAAAAAAAACAGAAGAAAAGACCAAATACCATGAATCCACCCCAAAATTCCCCTAAACCTACCTGAAGTTCTCCAAAACCCACAATTTACAATTTTCCACCACCATGACCACATAAAACCCAAGGAATACCAACGGAGACCCCAAAACACGTCAAAAACACCCCAAAAAAGAACGGGATCACCCCCAAAAACAAAAGAAAATCCCCCAAAACCATAGATCCAATCCCAAAACCAACCTAAACCTACCTGATGTTCTCCAAAACCAACAATTTACCCTTTTCCACCATGATGACCACGGAAAACGCAACGAAACCCAATGGAGACCCCAAAACACGTCAAAAACACCCCCAAAATGAATTGGATCACCCCCCCCAAAAAAAAAAAAAAAAAAAAAAAAAAAACAGAAGAAAACCCCATATATCATGAATCCACCCCAAAAGTCCCCCTAAACCTACCTGATGTTCTCCAAAACCCACAATTTACACTTTTCCACCATGATGACAACGGAAAACCCAACGAAACCCAACGAAGAACCCAAAACACGTCAGAAACACCCCAAAAATGAATTCGATCACCCCAAAACTGGAACAAAATCCCCCAAAACCATAGATCCACCCCCAAAACACCCTAAATCTACCTGATGTTCTCCAAAACCCACAATTTACACTTTTCCACCATGATGACCACGGAAAACCCAATGAAACCCAACGGAGACCACAAAACACGTCAAAAACACGCCGAAAACCAACTGGATCACTAGAAAAAACAGAAGAAAACCCTAAAAACCATGAATCTGCCCCAAAAGTCCTCATAAACCTACCTGATGTTCTCCAAAACCCACAATTTACACTTTTCCACCATGATGACCACGGAAAACACAACGAAACCCAACGGAGAACCCAAAACACGTCCAAAACACCCCAAACAAGAACAGGATCACCCCCAAAACCAAAGAAAACCCCAAAAAGCACGGATCCAATCCCAAAACCACTCTAAACGTACCTGATGTTCTCCAAATCCAAATGTCCACTCCCAACCACCATAAAACCCATTTGGAACTCAACGAAACCCAACGGAAACCCCAAAACACGTCAAAAACACCCCAAAAAAGAACTGAATCAGAAGAAAAAACACCAAAAACTATGAATTTCCCCGCAAAACCACCCTAAACTCACCTGATCTTCTTCAAAACCCACAATCCACTCCCATTTCCCTTAAGGACCAACTAAAACCCAACGGAGACCCCAAAACAAGTCAAAAACACCCCAAACAAGAACAGGATAACCCCTAAAAAAGAAAGAAAACCCCAAAAAAACATAGATCCACCCCAAAACCACACTAAACCTACCTGATGTTCTCCAAATCCCAAAGTCCACTCCCAACAAACTTAAAACACATTAGGAAATCAACAAAACACAACGGAAACCCCAAAACACATCAAAAACACCACAAAAAAAAGTAGGATCACCCCCAAAACTGGAAGAAAACCCTAAAAGCCGTTGATCCACCCCAAAAGTCCCCCTAAACCTACCTGATGTTCTCCAATACCCACAATTTACCCGTTTTCACCATGATGAACAACAAGAACCCAACAAAAACCAACGGAGACCCCAAAACACATCAAAAACACACCAAAAAAGAACTGGATCAGAAGAAAAAAAAAAACAAAACTATGCATTTCCCTCCCAAATCACCCTAAACTCACCTGATCTTCTTCAAAACCCACAATCCACTCCCATTTAGCTTAACGACCAACGAGAACCCAACAAAACCCAACGGAGACCCCAAAAACGTCAAAAACACCCCAAAAAAGAACTGGTTCAACCCCAACAACGAAAGAAAACCCCAAAAGCCATAGATCCACACCAAAAATCCCCCTAAACCAACCTGAAGTTCTCCAAAACCCACAATTTACACTTTTCCACATTGATGACCATGGAAAACCCAACGAAACCCAACGGAGACCACAAAACACGTCAAAAAAAAAAAAAAAAAAAAAAAAAAGAAAGGGATCACCCCCAAAATTGGAAGAAAATCCTTCAAAATCATAGATCCACCCCAAAACCACCCTAAACCTACCTGATGATCTCCAAAACCCACAATTTACAATTTTCCAACATGATGACCATGGAAAACCCAACGAAACCCAACGGAGACCCCAAAAGAAGTCAAAAACACCCAAAACAAGAATGGGATAAACCCTAAAAACGAAAGAAAACCCCAAAAGCCATAGATCCACACCAAAAGTCCCCCTAAACCTACCTGATGTTCTCCAAAAGCCACAATTTACACTTTTTCACCAGGATGACCAACATGAACCAAACGAAAACCCAAAACGAGACACCAAAACACGTCAAAAACACCCCAAAAATAAAGGGATCACCCATAAACTGGAAGAAAATCCCCAAAAAGCACGGATCCAATCCCAAAACCACCCTAAACCTACCTGATGTTCTCCAAAACCCACAATTTACCATTTTTCAACACGGTGACCAACGAGTACACAACAAAACCCAACAGAGACCCCCAAACACCTCAAAAACTTCCCAAAAAAGAACGGGACCACCCCAAGAAACAGAAGAAAACACCAAAAAACATGACTCTGCCCCAAAAGTCCCCCTAAACCTACCTGATGTTCTCCAAAAGCCACAATTTACACTTTTTCACCATGATGACCAACAAGAACCCAACTAAAACCCAACGGAGACCCCAAAACACGTCATAAACACCCCAAAAAAGAACAGGATCACCCAAAAAAAAACAGAAGAAAAGACCAAATACCATGAATCCACCCCAAAATTCCCCTAAACCTACCTGAAGTTCTCCAAAACCCACAATTTACAATTTTCCACCACCATGACCACATAAAACCCAAGGAATACCAACGGAGACCCCAAAACACGTCAAAAACACCCCAAAAAAGAACGGGATCACCCCCAAAAACAAAAGAAAATCCCCCAAAACCATAGATCCAATCCCAAAACCAACCTAAACCTACCTGATGTTCTCCAAAACCAACAATTTACCCTTTTCCACCATGATGACCACGGAAAACGCAACGAAACCCAATGGAGACCCCAAAACACGTCAAAAACACCCCCAAAATGAATTGGATCACCCCCCCCAAAAAAAAAAAAAAAAAAAAAAAAAAAAAAAAACAGAAGAAAACCCCATATATCATGAATCCACCCCAAAAGTCCCCCTAAACCTACCTGATGTTCTCCAAAACCCACAATTTACACTTTTCCACCATGATGACAACGGAAAACCCAACGAAACCCAACGAAGAACCCAAAACACGTCAGAAACACCCCAAAAATGAATTCGATCACCCCAAAACTGGAACAAAATCCCCCAAAACCATAGATCCACCCCCAAAACACCCTAAATCTACCTGATGTTCTCCAAAACCCACAATTTACACTTTTCCACCATGATGACCACGGAAAACCCAATGAAACCCAACGGAGACCACAAAACACGTCAAAAACACGCCGAAAACCAACTGGATCACTAGAAAAAACAGAAGAAAACCCTAAAAACCATGAATCTGCCCCAAAAGTCCTCATAAACCTACCTGATGTTCTCCAAAACCCACAATTTACACTTTTCCACCATGATGACCACGGAAAACACAACGAAACCCAACGGAGAACCCAAAACACGTCCAAAACACCCCAAACAAGAACAGGATCACCCCCAAAACCAAAGAAAACCCCAAAAAGCACGGATCCAATCCCAAAACCACTCTAAACGTACCTGATGTTCTCCAAATCCAAATGTCCACTCCCAACCACCATAAAACCCATTTGGAACTCAACGAAACCCAACGGAAACCCCAAAACACGTCAAAAACACCCCAAAAAAGAACTGAATCAGAAGAAAAAACACCAAAAACTATGAATTTCCCCGCAAAACCACCCTAAACTCACCTGATCTTCTTCAAAACCCACAATCCACTCCCATTTCCCTTAAGGACCAACTAAAACCCAACGGAGACCCCAAAACAAGTCAAAAACACCCCAAACAAGAACAGGATAACCCCTAAAAAAGAAAGAAAACCCCAAAAAAACATAGATCCACCCCAAAACCACACTAAACCTACCTGATGTTCTCCAAATCCCAAAGTCCACTCCCAACAAACTTAAAACACATTAGGAAATCAACAAAACACAACGGAAACCCCAAAACACATCAAAAACACCACAAAAAAAAGTAGGATCACCCCCAAAACTGGAAGAAAACCCTAAAAGCCGTTGATCCACCCCAAAAGTCCCCCTAAACCTACCTGATGTTCTCCAATACCCACAATTTACCCGTTTTCACCATGATGAACAACAAGAACCCAACAAAAACCAACGGAGACCCCAAAACACATCAAAAACACACCAAAAAAGAACTGGATCAGAAGAAAAAAAAAAACAAAACTATGCATTTCCCTCCCAAATCACCCTAAACTCACCTGATCTTCTTCAAAACCCACAATCCACTCCCATTTAGCTTAACGACCAACGAGAACCCAACAAAACCCAACGGAGACCCCAAAAACGTCAAAAACACCCCAAAAAAGAACTGGTTCAACCCCAACAACGAAAGAAAACCCCAAAAGCCATAGATCCACACCAAAAATCCCCCTAAACCAACCTGAAGTTCTCCAAAACCCACAATTTACACTTTTCCACATTGATGACCATGGAAAACCCAACGAAACCCAACGGAGACCACAAAACACGTCAAAAAAAAAAAAAAAAAAAAAAAAAAAAGAAAGGGATCACCCCCAAAATTGGAAGAAAATCCTTCAAAATCATAGATCCACCCCAAAACCACCCTAAACCTACCTGATGATCTCCAAAACCCACAATTTACAATTTTCCAACATGATGACCATGGAAAACCCAACGAAACCCAACGGAGACCCCAAAAGAAGTCAAAAACACCCAAAACAAGAACGGGATAAACCCTAAAAACGAAAGAAAACCCCAAAAGCCATAGATCCACACCAAAAGTCCCCCTAAACCTACCTGATGTTCTCCAAAAGCCACAATTTACACTTTTTCACCAGGATGACCAACATGAACCAAACGAAAACCCAAAACGAGACACCAAAACACGTCAAAAACACCCCAAAAATAAAGGGATCACCCATAAACTGGAAGAAAATCCCCAAAAAGCACGGATCCAATCCCAAAACCACCCTAAACCTACCTGATGTTCTCCAAAACCCACAATTTACCATTTTCCACCACGATGACCAACGAGTACACAACAAAACCCAACGGAGACCCCCAAACACCTCAAAAACTTCCCAAAAAAGAACGGGACCACCCCAAGAAACAGAAGAAAACACCAAAAAACATGACTCTGCCCCAAAAGTCCCCCTAAACCTACCTGATGTTCTCCAAAAGCCACAATTTACACTTTTTCACCATGATGACCAACAAGAACCCAACTAAAACCCAACGGAGACCCCAAAACACGTCATAAACACCCCAAAAAAGAACAGGATCACCCAAAAAAAAAACAGAAGAAAAGACCAAATACCATGAATCCACCCCAAAATTCCCCTAAACCTACCTGAAGTTCTCCAAAACCCACAATTTACAATTTTCCACCACCATGACCACATAAAACCCAAGGAATACCAACGGAGACCCCAAAACACGTCAAAAACACCCCAAAAAAGAACGGGATCACCCCCAAAAACAAAAGAAAATCCCCCAAAACCATAGATCCACCCCCAAAACCAACCTAAACCTACCTGATGTTCTCCAAAACCAACAATTTACCCTTTTCCACCATGTTGACCACGGAAAACGCAACGAAACCCAATGGAGACCCCAAAACACGCCAAAAACACCCCCAAAATGAATTGGATCACCCCCCCAAAAAAAAAAAAAAAAAAAAAAAAAAAAAAAAAACAGAAGAAAACCCCATATATCATGAATCCACCCCAAAAGTCCCCCTAAACCTACCTGATGTTCTCCAAAACCCACAATTTACACTTTTCCACCATGATGACAACGGAAAACCCAACGAAACCCAACGAAGAACCCAAAACACGTCAGAAACACCCCAAAAATGAATTCGATCACCCCAAAACTGGAACAAAATCCCCCAAAACCATAGATCCACCCCCAAAACACCCTAAATCTACCTGATGTTCTCCAAAACCCACAATTTACACTTTTCCACCATGATGACCACGGAAAACCCAACGAAACCCAACGGAGACCACAAAACACGTCAAAAACACGCCGAAAACCAACTGGATCACTAGAAAAAACAGAAGAAAACCCTAAAAACCATGAATCTGCCCCAAAAGTCCTCATAGACCTACCTGATGTTCTCCAAAACCCACAATTTACACTTTTCCACCATGATGACCACGGAAAACACAACGAAACCCAACGGAGAACCCAAAACACGTCAAAAACACCCCAAACAAGAACAGGATCACCCCCAAAACCAAAGAAAACCCCAAAAAGCACGGATCCAATCCCAAAACCACTCTAAACGTACCTGATGTTCTCCAAATCCAAATGTCCACTCCCAACCACCATAAAACCCATTAGGAACTCAACGAAACCCAACGGAAACCCCAAAACACGTCAAAAACACCCCAAAAAAGAACTGAATCAGAAGAAAAAACACCAAAAACTATGAATTTCCCCGCAAAACCACCCTAAACTCACCTGATCTTCTTCAAAACCCACAATCCACTCCCATTTCCCTTACGGACCAACTAAAACCCAACGGAGACCCCAAAACAAGTCAAAAACACCCCAAACAAGAACAGGATAACCCCTAAAAAAGAAAGAAAACCCCAAAAAAACATAGATCCACCCCAAAACCACACTAAACCTACCTGATGTTCTCCAAATCCCAAAGTCCACTCCCAACAAACTTAAAACACATTAGGAAATCAACAAAACACAACGGAAACCCCAAAACACATCAAAAACACCACAAAAAAAAGCAGGATCACCCCCAAAACTGGAAGAAAACCCTAAAAGCCGTTGATCCACCCCAAAAGTCCCCCTAAACCTACCTGATGTTCTCCAATACCCACAATTTACCCGTTTTCACCATGATGAACAACAAGAACCCAACAAAAACCAACGGAGACCCCAAAACACATCAAAAACACACCAAAAAAGAACTGGATCAGAAGAAAAAAAAAAAACAAAACTATGCATTTCCCTCCCAAATCACCCTAAACTCACCTGATCTTCTTCAAAACCCACAATCCACTCCCATTTAGCTTAACGACCAACGAGAACCCAACAAAACCCAACGGAGACCCCAAAAACGTCAAAAACACCCCAAAAAAGAACTGGTTCAACCCCAACAACGAAAGAAAACCCCAAAAGCCATAGATCCAATCCCAAAACCAACCTAAACCTACCTGAAGTTCTCCAAAACCCACAATTTACACTTTTCCACATTGATGACCATGGAAAACCCAACGAAACCCAACGGAGACCACAAAACACGTCAAAAACACCCCCAAAATGAATTGGATCACCCCCCCCCAAAAAAAAAAAAAAACAGAAGAAAACCCCATATATCATGAATCCACCCCAAAAGTCCCCCTAAACCTACCTGATGTTCTCCAAAACCCACAATTTACACTTTTCCACCATGATGACAACGGAAAACCCAACGAAACCCAACGAAGAACCCAAAACACGTCAGAAACACCCCAAAAATGAATTCGATCACCCCAAAACTGGAACAAAATCCCCCAAAACCATAGATCCACCCCCAAAACACCCTAAATCTACCTGATGTTCTCCAAAACCCACAATTTACACTTTTCCACCATGATGACCACGGAAAACCCAATGAAACCCAACGGAGACCACAAAACACGTCAAAAACACGCCGAAAACCAACTGGATCACTAGAAAAAACAGAAGAAAACCCTAAAAACCATGAATCTGCCCCAAAAGTCCTCATAAACCTACCTGATGTTCTCCAAAACCCACAATTTACACTTTTCCACCATGATGACCACGGAAAACACAACGAAACCCAACGGAGAACCCAAAACACGTCCAAAACACCCCAAACAAGAACAGGATCACCCCCAAAACCAAAGAAAACCCCAAAAAGCACGGATCCAATCCCAAAACCACTCTAAACGTACCTGATGTTCTCCAAATCCAAATGTCCACTCCCAACCACCATAAAACCCATTTGGAACTCAACGAAACCCAACGGAAACCCCAAAACACGTCAAAAACACCCCAAAAAAGAACTGAATCAGAAGAAAAAACACCAAAAACTATGAATTTCCCCGCAAAACCACCCTAAACTCACCTGATCTTCTTCAAAACCCACAATCCACTCCCATTTCCCTTAAGGACCAACTAAAACCCAACGGAGACCCCAAAACAAGTCAAAAACACCCCAAACAAGAACAGGATAACCCCTAAAAAAGAAAGAAAACCCCAAAAAAACATAGATCCACCCCAAAACCACACTAAACCTACCTGATGTTCTCCAAATCCCAAAGTCCACTCCCAACAAACTTAAAACACATTAGGAAATCAACAAAACACAACGGAAACCCCAAAACACATCAAAAACACCACAAAAAAAAGTAGGATCACCCCCAAAACTGGAAGAAAACCCTAAAAGCCGTTGATCCACCCCAAAAGTCCCCCTAAACCTACCTGATGTTCTCCAATACCCACAATTTACCCGTTTTCACCATGATGAACAACAAGAACCCAACAAAAACCAACGGAGACCCCAAAACACATCAAAAACACACCAAAAAAGAACTGGATCAGAAGAAAAAAAAAAACAAAACTATGCATTTCCCTCCCAAATCACCCTAAACTCACCTGATCTTCTTCAAAACCCACAATCCACTCCCATTTAGCTTAACGACCAACGAGAACCCAACAAAACCCAACGGAGACCCCAAAAACGTCAAAAACACCCCAAAAAAGAACTGGTTCAACCCCAACAACGAAAGAAAACCCCAAAAGCCATAGATCCACACCAAAAATCCCCCTAAACCAACCTGAAGTTCTCCAAAACCCACAATTTACACTTTTCCACATTGATGACCATGGAAAACCCAACGAAACCCAACGGAGACCACAAAACACGTCAAAAAAAAAAAAAAAAAAAAAAAAAAAAGAAAGGGATCACCCCCAAAATTGGAAGAAAATCCTTCAAAATCATAGATCCACCCCAAAACCACCCTAAACCTACCTGATGATCTCCAAAACCCACAATTTACAATTTTCCAACATGATGACCATGGAAAACCCAACGAAACCCAACGGAGACCCCAAAAGAAGTCAAAAACACCCAAAACAAGAACGGGATAAACCCTAAAAACGAAAGAAAACCCCAAAAGCCATAGATCCACACCAAAAGTCCCCCTAAACCTACCTGATGTTCTCCAAAAGCCACAATTTACACTTTTTCACCAGGATGACCAACATGAACCAAACGAAAACCCAAAACGAGACACCAAAACACGTCAAAAACACCCCAAAAATAAAGGGATCACCCATAAACTGGAAGAAAATCCCCAAAAAGCACGGATCCAATCCCAAAACCACCCTAAACCTACCTGATGTTCTCCAAAACCCACAATTTACCATTTTCCACCACGATGACCAACGAGTACACAACAAAACCCAACGGAGACCCCCAAACACCTCAAAAACTTCCCAAAAAAGAACGGGACCACCCCAAGAAACAGAAGAAAACACCAAAAAACATGACTCTGCCCCAAAAGTCCCCCTAAACCTACCTGATGTTCTCCAAAAGCCACAATTTACACTTTTTCACCATGATGACCAACAAGAACCCAACTAAAACCCAACGGAGACCCCAAAACACGTCATAAACACCCCAAAAAAGAACAGGATCACCCAAAAAAAAAACAGAAGAAAAGACCAAATACCATGAATCCACCCCAAAATTCCCCTAAACCTACCTGAAGTTCTCCAAAACCCACAATTTACAATTTTCCACCACCATGACCACATAAAACCCAAGGAATACCAACGGAGACCCCAAAACACGTCAAAAACACCCCAAAAAAGAACGGGATCACCCCCAAAAACAAAAGAAAATCCCCCAAAACCATAGATCCACCCCCAAAACCAACCTAAACCTACCTGATGTTCTCCAAAACCAACAATTTACCCTTTTCCACCATGTTGACCACGGAAAACGCAACGAAACCCAATGGAGACCCCAAAACACGCCAAAAACACCCCCAAAATGAATTGGATCACCCCCCCAAAAAAAAAAAAAAAAAAAAAAAAAAAAAAAAAACAGAAGAAAACCCCATATATCATGAATCCACCCCAAAAGTCCCCCTAAACCTACCTGATGTTCTCCAAAACCCACAATTTACACTTTTCCACCATGATGACAACGGAAAACCCAACGAAACCCAACGAAGAACCCAAAACACGTCAGAAACACCCCAAAAATGAATTCGATCACCCCAAAACTGGAACAAAATCCCCCAAAACCATAGATCCACCCCCAAAACACCCTAAATCTACCTGATGTTCTCCAAAACCCACAATTTACACTTTTCCACCATGATGACCACGGAAAACCCAACGAAACCCAACGGAGACCACAAAACACGTCAAAAACACGCCGAAAACCAACTGGATCACTAGAAAAAACAGAAGAAAACCCTAAAAACCATGAATCTGCCCCAAAAGTCCTCATAGACCTACCTGATGTTCTCCAAAACCCACAATTTACACTTTTCCACCATGATGACCACGGAAAACACAACGAAACCCAACGGAGAACCCAAAACACGTCAAAAACACCCCAAACAAGAACAGGATCACCCCCAAAACCAAAGAAAACCCCAAAAAGCACGGATCCAATCCCAAAACCACTCTAAACGTACCTGATGTTCTCCAAATCCAAATGTCCACTCCCAACCACCATAAAACCCATTAGGAACTCAACGAAACCCAACGGAAACCCCAAAACACGTCAAAAACACCCCAAAAAAGAACTGAATCAGAAGAAAAAACACCAAAAACTATGAATTTCCCCGCAAAACCACCCTAAACTCACCTGATCTTCTTCAAAACCCACAATCCACTCCCATTTCCCTTACGGACCAACTAAAACCCAACGGAGACCCCAAAACAAGTCAAAAACACCCCAAACAAGAACAGGATAACCCCTAAAAAAGAAAGAAAACCCCAAAAAAACATAGATCCACCCCAAAACCACACTAAACCTACCTGATGTTCTCCAAATCCCAAAGTCCACTCCCAACAAACTTAAAACACATTAGGAAATCAACAAAACACAACGGAAACCCCAAAACACATCAAAAACACCACAAAAAAAAGCAGGATCACCCCCAAAACTGGAAGAAAACCCTAAAAGCCGTTGATCCACCCCAAAAGTCCCCCTAAACCTACCTGATGTTCTCCAATACCCACAATTTACCCGTTTTCACCATGATGAACAACAAGAACCCAACAAAAACCAACGGAGACCCCAAAACACATCAAAAACACACCAAAAAAGAACTGGATCAGAAGAAAAAAAAAAAACAAAACTATGCATTTCCCTCCCAAATCACCCTAAACTCACCTGATCTTCTTCAAAACCCACAATCCACTCCCATTTAGCTTAACGACCAACGAGAACCCAACAAAACCCAACGGAGACCCCAAAAACGTCAAAAACACCCCAAAAAAGAACTGGTTCAACCCCAACAACGAAAGAAAACCCCAAAAGCCATAGATCCAATCCCAAAACCAACCTAAACCTACCTGAAGTTCTCCAAAACCCACAATTTACACTTTTCCACATTGATGACCATGGAAAACCCAACGAAACCCAACGGAGACCACAAAACACGTCAAAAACACCCCCAAAATGAATTGGATCACCCCCCCCCAAAAAAAAAAAAAAACAGAAGAAAACCCCATATATCATGAATCCACCCCAAAAGTCCCCCTAAACCTACCTGATGTTCTCCAAAACCCACAATTTACACTTTTCCACCATGATGACAACGGAAAACCCAACGAAACCCAACGAAGAACCCAAAACACGTCAGAAACACCCCAAAAATGAATTCGATCACCCCAAAACTGGAACAAAATCCCCCAAAACCATAGATCCACCCCCAAAACACCCTAAATCTACCTGATGTTCTCCAAAACCCACAATTTACACTTTTCCACCATGATGACCACGGAAAACCCAACGAAACCCAACGGAGACCACAAAACACGTCAAAAACACGCCGAAAACCAACTGGATCACTAGAAAAAACAGAAGAAAACCCTAAAAACCATGAATCTGCCCCAAAAGTCCTCATAAACCTACCTGATGTTCTCCAAAACCCACAATTTACACTTTTCCACCATGATGACCACGGAAAACACAACGAAACCCAACGGAGAACCCAAAACACGTCAAAAACACCCCAAACAAGAACAGGATCACCCCCAAAACCAAAGAAAACCCCAAAAAGCACGGATCCAATCCCAAAACCACTCTAAACGTACCTGATGTTCTCCAAATCCAAATGTCCACTCCCAACCACCATAAAACCCATTAGGAACTCAACGAAACCCAACGGAAACCCCAAAACACGTCAAAAACACCCCAAAAAAGAACTGAATCAGAAGAAAAAAAAAACAAAACTATGAATTTCCCCGCAAAACCACCCTAAACTCACCTGATCTTCTTCAAAACCCACAATCCACTCCCATTTAGCTTAACGACCAACGAGAACCCAACAAAACCCAACGGAGACCCCAAAAACGTCAAAAACACCCCAAAAAAGAACTGGTTCAACCCCAACAACGAAAGAAAACCCCAAAAGCCATAGATCCACACCAAAAATCCCCCTAAACCAACCTGAAGTTCTCCAAAACCCACAATTTACACTTTTCCACATTGATGACCATGGAAAACCCAACGAAACCCAACGGAGACCACAAAACACGTCAAAAAAAAAAAAAAAAAAAAAAAAAAAGAAAGGGATCACCCCCAAAATTGGAAGAAAATCCTTCAAAATCATAGATCCACCCCAAAACCACCCTAAACCTACCTGATGATCTCCAAAACCCACAATTTACAATTTTCCAACATGATGACCATGGAAAACCCAACGAAACCCAACGGAGACCCCAAAAGAAGTCAAAAACACCCAAAACGAGAACGGGATAAACCCTAAAAACGAAAGAAAACCCCAAAAGCCATAGATCCACACCAAAAGTCCCCCTAAACCTACCTGATGTTCTCCAAAAGCCACAATTTACACTTTTTCACCAGGATGACCAACATGAACCAAACGAAAACCCAAAACGAGACACCAAAACACGTCAAAAACACCCCAAAAATAAAGGGATCACCCATAAACTGGAAGAAAATCCCCAAAAAGCACGGATCCAATCCCAAAACCACCCTAAACCTACCTGATGTTCTCCAAAACCCACAATTTACCATTTTCCACCACGATGACCAACGAGTACACAACAAAACCCAACGGAGACCCCCAAACACCTCAAAAACTTCCCAAAAAAGAACGGGACCACCCCAAGAAACAGAAGAAAACACCAAAAAACATGACTCTGCCCCAAAAGTCCCCCTAAACCTACCTGATGTTCTCCAAAAGCCACAATTTACACTTTTTCACCATGATGACCAACAAGAACCCAACTAAAACCCAACGGAGACCCCAAAACACGTCATAAACACCCCAAAAAAGAACAGGATCACCCAAAAAAAAACAGAAGAAAAGACCAAATACCATGAATCCACCCCAAAATTCCCCTAAACCTACCTGAAGTTCTCCAAAACCCACAATTTACAATTTTCCACCACCATGACCACATAAAACCCAAGGAATACCAACGGAGACCCCAAAACACGTCAAAAACACCCCAAAAAAGAACGGGATCACCCCCAAAAACAAAAGAAAATCCCCCAAAACCATAGATCCAATCCCAAAACCAACCTAAACCTACCTGATGTTCTCCAAAACCAACAATTTACCCTTTTCCACCATGTTGACCACGGAAAACGCAACGAAACCCAATGGAGACCCCAAAACACGCCAAAAACACCCCCAAAATGAATTGGATCACCCCCCCCAAAAAAAAAAAAAAAAAAAACAGAAGAAAACCCCATATATCATGAATCCACCCCAAAAGTCCCCCTAAACCTACCTGATGTTCTCCAAAACCCACAATTTACACTTTTCCACCATGATGACAACGGAAAACCCAACGAAACCCAACGAAGAACCCAAAACACGTCAGAAACACCCCAAAAATGAATTCGATCACCCCAAAACTGGAACAAAATCCCCCAAAACCATAGATCCACCCCCAAAACACCCTAAATCTACCTGATGTTCTCCAAAACCCACAATTTACACTTTTCCACCATGATGACCACGGAAAACCCAACGAAACCCAACGGAGACCACAAAACACGTCAAAAACACGCCGAAAACCAACTGGATCACTAGAAAAAACAGAAGAAAACCCTAAAAACCATGAATCTGCCCCAAAAGTCCTCATAGACCTACCTGATGTTCTCCAAAACCCACAATTTACACTTTTCCACCATGATGACCACGGAAAACACAACGAAACCCAACGGAGAACCCAAAACACGTCAAAAACACCCCAAACAAGAACAGGATCACCCCCAAAACCAAAGAAAACCCCAAAAAGCACGGATCCAATCCCAAAACCACTCTAAACGTACCTGATGTTCTCCAAATCCAAATGTCCACTCCCAACCACCATAAAACCCATTAGGAACTCAACGAAACCCAACGGAAACCCCAAAACACGTCAAAAACACCCCAAAAAAGAACTGAATCAGAAGAAAAAACACCAAAAACTATGAATTTCCCCGCAAAACCACCCTAAACTCACCTGATCTTCTTCAAAACCCACAATCCACTCCCATTTCCCTTAAGGACCAACTAAAACCCAACGGAGACCCCAAAACAAGTCAAAAACACCCCAAACAAGAACAGGATAACCCCTAAAAAAGAAAGAAAACCCCAAAAAAACATAGATCCACCCCAAAACCACACTAAACCTACCTGATGTTCTCCAAATCCCAAAGTCCACTCCCAACAAACTTAAAACACATTAGGAAATCAACAAAACACAACGGAAACCCCAAAACACATCAAAAACACCACAAAAAAAAGCAGGATCACCCCCAAAACTGGAAGAAAACCCTAAAAGCCGTTGATCCACCCCAAAAGTCCCCCTAAACCTACCTGATGTTCTCCAATACCCACAATTTACCCGTTTTCACCATGATGAACAACAAGAACCCAACAAAAACCAACGGAGACCCCAAAACACATCAAAAACACACCAAAAAAGAACTGGATCAGAAGAAAAAAAAAAACAAAACTATGCATTTCCCTCCCAAATCACCCTAAACTCACCTGATCTTCTTCAAAACCCACAATCCACTCCCATTTAGCTTAACGACCAACGAGAACCCAACAAAACCCAACGGAGACCCCAAAAACGTCAAAAACACCCCAAAAAAGAACTGGTTCAACCCCAACAACGAAAGAAAACCCCAAAAGCCATAGATCCACACCAAAAATCCCCCTAAACCAACCTGAAGTTCTCCAAAACCCACAATTTACACTTTTCCACATTGATGACCATGGAAAACCCAACGAAACCCAACGGAGACCACAAAACACGTCAAAAACACCCCCAAAATGAATTGGATCACCCCCCCCAAAAAAAAAAAAAAAAAAAACAGAAGAAAACCCCATATATCATGAATCCACCCCAAAAGTCCCCCTAAACCTACCTGATGTTCTCCAAAACCCACAATTTACACTTTTCCACCATGATGACAACGGAAAACCCAACGAAACCCAACGAAGAACCCAAAACACGTCAGAAACACCCCAAAAATGAATTCGATCACCCCAAAACTGGAACAAAATCCCCCAAAACCATAGATCCACCCCCAAAACACCCTAAATCTACCTGATGTTCTCCAAAACCCACAATTTACACTTTTCCACATTGATGACCACGGAAAACCCAACGAAACCCAACGGAGACCACAAAACACGTCAAAAACACGCCGAAAACCAACTGGATCACTAGAAAAAACAGAAGAAAACCCTAAAAACCATGAATCTGCCCCAAAAGTCCTCATAAACCTACCTGATGTTCTCCAAAACCCACAATTTACACTTTTCCACCATGATGACCACGGAAAACACAACGAAACCCAACGGAGAACCCAAAACACGTCAAAAACACCCCAAACAAGAACAGGATCACCCCCAAAACCAAAGAAAACCCCAAAAAGCACGGATCCAATCCCAAAACCACTCTAAACGTACCTGATGTTCTCCAAATCCAAATGTCCACTCCCAACCACCATAAAACCCATTAGGAACTCAACGAAACCCAACGGAAACCCCAAAACACGTCAAAAACACCCCAAAAAAGAACTGAATCAGAAGAAAAAAAAAACAAAACTATGAATTTCCCCGCAAAACCACCCTAAACTCACCTGATCTTCTTCAAAACCCACAATCCACTCCCATTTAGCTTAACGACCAACGAGAACCCAACAAAACCCAACGGAGACCCCAAAAACGTCAAAAACACCCCAAAAAAGAACTGGTTCAACCCCAACAACGAAAGAAAACCCCAAAAGCCATAGATCCACACCAAAAATCCCCCTAAACCAACCTGAAGTTCTCCAAAACCCACAATTTACACTTTTCCACATTGATGACCATGGAAAACCCAACGAAACCCAACGGAGACCACAAAACACGTCAAAAAAAAAAAAAAAAAAAAAAAAAAAGAAAGGGATCACCCCCAAAATTGGAAGAAAATCCTTCAAAATCATAGATCCACCCCAAAACCACCCTAAACCTACCTGATGATCTCCAAAACCCACAATTTACAATTTTCCAACATGATGACCATGGAAAACCCAACGAAACCCAACGGAGACCCCAAAAGAAGTCAAAAACACCCAAAACGAGAACGGGATAAACCCTAAAAACGAAAGAAAACCCCAAAAGCCATAGATCCACACCAAAAGTCCCCCTAAACCTACCTGATGTTCTCCAAAAGCCACAATTTACACTTTTTCACCAGGATGACCAACATGAACCAAACGAAAACCCAAAACGAGACACCAAAACACGTCAAAAACACCCCAAAAATAAAGGGATCACCCATAAACTGGAAGAAAATCCCCAAAAAGCACGGATCCAATCCCAAAACCACCCTAAACCTACCTGATGTTCTCCAAAACCCACAATTTACCATTTTCCACCACGATGACCAACGAGTACACAACAAAACCCAACGGAGACCCCCAAACACCTCAAAAACTTCCCAAAAAAGAACGGGACCACCCCAAGAAACAGAAGAAAACACCAAAAAACATGACTCTGCCCCAAAAGTCCCCCTAAACCTACCTGATGTTCTCCAAAAGCCACAATTTACACTTTTTCACCATGATGACCAACAAGAACCCAACTAAAACCCAACGGAGACCCCAAAACACGTCATAAACACCCCAAAAAAGAACAGGATCACCCAAAAAAAAACAGAAGAAAAGACCAAATACCATGAATCCACCCCAAAATTCCCCTAAACCTACCTGAAGTTCTCCAAAACCCACAATTTACAATTTTCCACCACCATGACCACATAAAACCCAAGGAATACCAACGGAGACCCCAAAACACGTCAAAAACACCCCAAAAAAGAACGGGATCACCCCCAAAAACAAAAGAAAATCCCCCAAAACCATAGATCCAATCCCAAAACCAACCTAAACCTACCTGATGTTCTCCAAAACCAACAATTTACCCTTTTCCACCATGATGACCACGGAAAACGCAACGAAACCCAATGGAGACCCCAAAACACGTCAAAAACACCCCCAAAATGAATTGGATCACCCCCCCCAAAAAAAAAAAAAAAAAACAGAAGAAAACCCCATATATCATGAATCCACCCCAAAAGTCCCCCTAAACCTACCTGATGTTCTCCAAAACCCACAATTTACACTTTTCCACCATGATGACAACGGAAAACCCAACGAAACCCAACGAAGAACCCAAAACACGTCAGAAACACCCTAAAAATGAATTCGATCACCCCAAAACTGGAACAAAATCCCCCAAAACCATAGATCCACCCCCAAAACACCCTAAATCTACCTGATGTTCTCCAAAACCCACAATTTACACTTTTCCACCATGATGACCACGGAAAACCCAACGAAACCCAACGGAGACCACAAAACACGTCAAAAACACGCCGAAAACCAACTGGATCACTAGAAAAAACAGAAGAAAACCCTAAAAACCATGAATCTGCCCCAAAAGTCCTCATAAACCTACCTGATGTTCTCCAAAACCCACAATTTACACTTTTCCACCATGATGACAACAGAAAACACAACGAAACCCAACGGAGAACCCAAAACACGTCAAAAACACCCCAAACAAGAACAGGATCACCCCCAAAACCAAAGAAAACCCCAAAAAGCACGGATCCAATCCCAAAACCACTCTAAACGTACCTGATGTTCTCCAAATCCAAATGTCCACTCCCAACCACCATAAAACCCATTAGGAACTCAACGAAACCCAACGGAAACCCCAAAACACGTCAAAAACACCCCAAAAAAGAACTGAATCAGAAGAAAAAACACCAAAAACTATGAATTTCCCCGCAAAACCACCCTAAACTCACCTGATCTTCTTCAAAACCCACAATCCACTCCCATTTCCCTTAAGGACCAACTGAAACCCAACGGAGACCCCAAAACAAGTCAAAAACACCCCAAACAAGAACAGGATAACCCCTAAAAAAGAAAGAAAACCCCAAAAAAACATAGATCCACCCCAAAACCACACTAAACCTACCTGATGTTCTCCAAATCCCAAAGTCCACTCCCAACAAACTTAAAACACATTAGGAAATCAACAAAACACAACGGAAACCCCAAAACACATCAAAAACACCACAAAAAAAAAGCGGGATCACCCCCAAAACTGGAAGAAAACCCTAAAAGCCGTTGATCCACCCCAAAAGTCCCCCTAAACCTACCTGATGTTCTCCAATACCCACAATTTACCCGTTTTCACCATGATGAACAACAAGAACCCAACAAAAACCAACGGAGACCCCAAAACACATCAAAAACACCCCAAAAAAGAACTGAATCAGAAGAAAAAACACCAAAAACTATGAATTTCCCCGCAAAACCACCCTAAACTCACCTGATCTTCTTCAAAACCCACAATCCACTCCCATTTACCTTAACGACCAACGAGAATCCAACTAAAACCCAACGGAGACCCCAAAACAAGTCAAAAACACCCCAAAAAAGAATGGGATAACCCCCCAAAACGAAAGAAAACCCCAAAAAAATAGATCCACCCCAAAACGACACTAAACCTACCTGATGTTCTCCAAAACATGCAAGTTAAACTTTTCCAACATGATGAAAAACAAGAACCCAACAAAACCCAACAGAGACCCCAAAACATGTCAAAAACACCCCAAAAAAGAACGGGATCACCCCCAAAACTGGAAGAAAATTCCCCCCCCCAAAATTTACAATTTTCACCAGGATGACCAACATGAACCAAACGAAAACCCAAAAGGAGACACCAAAACACGTCAAAAACACCCCAAAAAAGAACGGGATCACCCATAAACTGGAAGAAAATCCCCAAAAAGCACAGATCCAATCCCAAAACCAGCCTAAACCTACCTGATGTTCTCCAAAACCCACAAATTTACCCTTTTCCACCATGATGACTATGGAAAACCCAACGAAACCCAACGGAGAACCCAAAACACGTCCAAAACACCCCGAAAAAGAACGGGACCACCCCAAAAACAGAAGAAAACGCTAAAAAAAACAGAAGAATTCCCCCAAAACCATAAATACACCACCCAAAAAAACTTAAAAACACCTGATATTCTCCAAAACCCACAATTTACACTTTTCCAACATGATGACCAACAAGAACCCAACAAAACCTAATGGAGACCCAAAAACACATCAAAAACACACCAAAAAAGAACGGGATCACCCCAAAAAAAAAAAAAAAAAAAAAACAGAAAAAAAAAACAAATACCATGAATCCACCCCAAAAGTCCCCCTAAACCTACCTGATGTTCTCCAAAACCCACAATTTACACTTTTCCACCATGATGACCACGGAAAACCCAACGAAACCCAACGGTTTTAAGAAAATTAAGCAAAAGAATTTTCATAGTGTCTAGGCAAGCATTATGCAGCTCCTTACTTCAGCAGGGAGCTTTCGCAACTCCCGCTCCTCAAACAGAAATCCTTGTTTTTATAATGCAAAAGACAATGAACAAACATTTATGGTGTATTACCCTAAGTTTTTGGGTTAGGGTTTTTTGCGTCTTAATGTTTTGGGGTTAGGGTTTGGAGCGCCCTAAGTTTTTGGGCTAGGGCTTTGAGCATTCCTAACGTTTTGGGTTGGGTTTGGGTTTTGAGCATCCTAAGATTTTGGGTTGGGGGTTTTAGGCATAGGTCTTCAGGGGTTTAGTGTGGTAAATAGTTTGGGTTAGGTCTGTAGGGGTTTCGAGGTTTTTTGGATGTTAGGGCTTGAGGCTTTTTTTGTAAGGGCGGTGAGGGTTCCAGTGAGTGCTGGTAAATGCAGTTCTCGAGCACTCGGCCTGTGATTGGCCATGCTGGCTGTGCGGGGAATGCTGGTAGGTGTAGTTTTCCGGCAGTGGGAGGCCATGTTGTGTGCCCAGAGCATGCCGGGAGATGTAGTTCTCGGGACTCCGGACTTCCGGGAGGCCATGTTGCGTACCCAGAGTATGCCGGGAAATGTAGTTTTCGGATTCGGGACTTCCGGAAGGCCATGTTGAATGCCCAGAGCATACCGGGAGATGTAGTTCTCGGGAACTAGGGTTAGGGGCTAGGGCTGGGGCTAGAGTTAGGGTTTCGGGTGAGGGTTGGGGTTGGGGGTTATTGTTAGGCTTAGAGGGTTAGGGTTAGGCTTAGAGGGTTAGGGTTAGGGATAGGTTAGGGGTAGGTTTAGAGGGTTAGGGTGAGGGTTAGGGGTTAGGGGTTGGGGTTGTGGTTAGGGTTAGAGTAAGGGTTAGGGTGAGAGTATTAGGGTTAGGGTTTGGGTTCAGATTAGGGTACGGGTAAGGGTTAGGGCAAGGGTAAGTGTTAGGGTAAGGCTAAGGGTAAGGCTTAGGGTGAGGATAAGGTTTAGGGAAAGGGTTAGGTTTAGGGTAAGGATTAGGGTAAGGGTAAGGATTAGGGTTAGGTTTGGGGTAAGAATAAGGGTAAGCTAATGGTTAGGATAAGGGTAAGGGTTAGGGTAAAGGTTTTCATTTGTTAAAGCTGAAACGCAGTATGCAATCTGGGACGTCACAGCCAGAGCTGCCTATGGCAAGGTGAAAGAGGAAAAGATGGAGCAGATGTTCTACTCCTAGTTTTTTCTTTATACGTAAATAAAAGTTTGAGCTAATTCCAGTTGGAAGAGTTCCAATTACTTGTTTGGTCATAATGTCTTTTAATATTGAAAGCTGCAGCAAAAGCATGGGGATTTTTGCTTCTAGAAACACCCTAGTTCTCTTGTCTGCACTATGCATGCTTTTGAGCTAAAACTGATTAAAAAATAAAAAGAAAAATCACACACACACACACAAAAAAAAAAAACAAAAAACAAACACCACAGCTGCTGCTGCTGCTCTCTTCCTACTTCCTTGTGCTTTGCCCCTACCCTTCCCAGGTGATTGGATTTGGGTGCTAGTCGGGGCCAAATGGTATGTGAGTCCCAGGCATCCCCTCAGAGAGCTCATTCTGCTTGGGCTGCTCTTTGGGGTGTTTGTTTTTCCTTCGGTCAGTTGCAGGCTTCTTCAGGTGGATGAGAGTTTATGGACTGATGCGTTTCCAAGTAGCGAGGGGTACGCACATCTTTTTGAGGTAACAGCTAGTAGGATCTGTTAGAATAATGTAGTACTTGGTGCCTTTATTGCATGCAGTTCTTTATCAGGTGAGTAACTGTTGCGAGTAACTGAAGTCAATGTTACTTGGTGTGTTTGCTATGCAGTGCCTGTGCGGACTATTGCACGAGACACAGCCTTCTGACATCTGGCCCAGCAACTACTAAATAAGGGGAGGGGAGAAGCTGAAGAACGACCAAAGGACAAAGCCTGGGAGGAAGACTACGAGCCTTCAGTACGAGCGGCCCCCAGAGGGACCACCGGAGACTGATAACGCCTGCACCAGTGGGAGGGTTTGGATTCTGGGAACTAATTAGAATAACCCTGCCTTTTGTAGAAGTAGTAATGAATATGTATTAGCCTAGCAGCATAAAAAACAGCCGCCTGATGTAACTTGTGTGCGTCTTGGTGGAGCAGAGACTCCTGGCGCACCCAGCGCTGCTTGCTTACCTCTATTCCTTTAATAAATCATAAACATTAATTGTAAGCCTATTTGGGACTCGGTCATTTATTACAAGTGGGACCTCCCGATGGGTGGAAGCTGTCGGGATAGCTCGGGATGCTGAGGCGTGGTGCTGCAAGGAGGTTGGTGGTCGGTGGCGCCCTGGGGCAGGCCGAATTGGGAGGGGGCGAGGCGGCGGGTGGTCGGTGGCTTCTGTGGAAAAGGCGCTTGTATGGGGGGGCTGCGCATTCAGAGGAACCTTGACAGGCTGCAGATAGGGGCAGGCAGGAACCTTTTGAAGTTCAGGAGAGGGAAATGCCAAGCCCTACCCCTAGGGAGAAACACCTCTGTTTACCAGCACTGGCTAGCTCGATACTGAATAAGCATTTCTTCATGGAAGGGGTGCTTTGCTATTAGAACAGGCTGCCCGGGGAAGTGGTAAGAGACCCGATCCTTAAAAGTATTGAAGAGACATGTGGACATAGCCCGGGAGTCCGGCCTCCGGCAGGGCGGGAGCTGGCTCTTCCGAGCCCCTGTGCTCCGGTCTTGTGCGACGCGTTTGCAAGCAGCACCGGGTGCCGGGTCCGACATCGGACGGTTCGGGGACGGCGATTCCGGGGCCGTCGGCTAGCGGGGGCCGGCTATGTCGTGTCCCGGGGATCCGACTTCAGGGGGCGTGGGGGCCGGCCGTGCAGTGAAGCGGGGGGCTGGCGTCCGCCGGCTTCCCAGAGAGCGGGCTTTCGGTCCCGTGCGGTTCGGTGGCCGGCCGTCCCGAAACCCTGGGCACCGGTCTTGTGCTAGACTCCGCGGGCTCCGGGGCCGAACTCGGCTTCTCGGGGCCGGCGGTCGCGGTGTCCAGGTGTCCCGCCTCGGGCGGCGCGGGGCCGGCTGTCCCTAGCAGCTGGGTTCCCAAGAGCTTCTGGGCTCCCAAGCGTCGCCCAAGACCGGATCCCAGAGAATCGGGACGGCCGGCCGCACCGCTGCGACTAGCACAAGCGTCTCCCGACAACGGAGCCCAGGAGCTTGCGAGGGTCAGATTCCGCGCCCCGGGATAGAGAAACGGGGAGCGCGGGTCGGCCGGCCGCAGCTTCGCACGGGACCGAACCCCCTGTCTCCGGCACGGCCAGACCCCGAGCCGGCAGACAGCAGCCTCCCGCTTCACGGCACAGTCGGCCCCCAACCCGCCCGAGTTCTGATCGCCGGGACACGGGACAGCCGGCCGCGCCGCCCGAGGCCGGACACCTGGAGCCCGGGACCGCCGTCCCTGACAAAGCCAAAGTCGGACCCGGACCCCGCTGCGGCTAGCACACGCGTCGCCCAGGAACGCAGCCTACGACCTCGGGACGGTCGCATCCCGCGCCTCCGGCAGGAGCTACCCGGGAGGGCAGGACGGCCTGCCGCAGCTCCGCAAGAGACCGAACCTGCTGGATTCCGGGACGGCCAGAGCCCGAGCCGGTGGGCAGCAGCCTCCCGCTTCACGGCTCGGCAGGCACCCACGTCGCCCGACTTCGGACCCACGGGACAGCCGGCACCCGCGCCGCCGGAGGCCGGACACACGGGCCTCGGCATCGCCGTCCCCGAACCGCACGAAGTCACACACGGTCTCCGGTGCGTCCAGCACACGCATCGCAAAGACCGGAGCCCAGATTATAGGATCAGCCAGCCCCGCGCCGCCCGAGGTCGGACCGGGATCCCGGTGCGCTTGGCACATGCGTCGCCCAAGAACGGCACCCAGGGCCGCGGGATGGTCGTGCGTCACGCAGCCCGAGTTCGGACCCCCGGAACACGGGACAGCCGGCACTCGTGCCTGGCTCTTAGGGACTTGGAAAGAGTCCTGATGCTGTGCCAGCACTATGCAGCAATAGGCACAACACTGGAGTGATTTCAGTGTTGTTCCAGCTACGAGTGCAGAGTACAGCACTGTGCGGGCTGCTGCAGGGAAACGGTGACTCCAGCTCAGACAGACCCAACACAACTTCCACCCCTTATTCCATAACTTTTGTGTCACAATCAGGTACAGTTTAGTATATAGATGGTCTCATCACCATAGTTTTCTGTCCATTGAAGCATTTTTATGTCTGTACTTCTCTTTATTCTATAGGTATTTTCCCAAAATGCTCATAAAAAACTGTTGATGGTTTCACCATCATCTGTCAAAGTGGTCACTCAGGGCAGGCGAAGTTGGTTTTCTTGACACCAGCACCAGCTTAGCTCACATCACTGTTGCACTTGCCTGGTTCCTTGCAAATTTGACCTTTCATTGGTTCTGCAGTGTCCTCCTACAACACATAACTTGGATGACAGATTAATTTTCTCCCAGTGTTAAATCTCCTTGAGGCACACACTTGATATCCCCATCTTTCTGCATCACCCACCAGGTATACCCTGGACCTTGGGCAAAGACAATCCCACGAGTGGGTTTGCCTTTTCCCATGGCAGGGGCAACCCACACCGCCTTCCCCATCCACTTCCCCACATGCACTACAGTGACTTTAGCTTCTCCCACAGTGTGTAGGGGTTTTGTTTCAGCAGGACCAGTACGGCTTTCAGACCCCCTGTTGTTAACTAAGCAAGTGGCCTCTGGTAGGTTTATATCCTAATGTTTCCATGTCGCAGCACCCAATGCTCGCAGCATAGTTTTTAACAGTCCATTGTACTTCTCAATCTTCCCAGAGGCTTGTGGGATCCCAGCTGCTTGGCTTCGTTGCCTTCTAGCTGTTGGGTATTGGCCCCACTATCCCAGCGTCGAAGCAGCCAAGTGAGGATGTGCTCACCTGGACGGCGACTGAAGGCTTTTCGTATTTCTCGCAGCTCACTCAAGGATAGAGACCGAGTAGTTTCTGATTCATCTATGATTTCAGTCTCCGTGATGTTGCCGTGATAACGCTGCTTTAGAGCCGCTTGCCTTTTCCTCTTCTCCCTCATCCATAGGAGGCGCTCCTTCCCTTACTAAACGACCTGATCTCCGTTTCCACTGTTTTGTCTTTACTACGGGGGCGACTGATACCAAAGATGGTCGGTCCTCTGGGGTGGTCACAGTGTGTGCTGTCTCATCATCAAATTCAAGAACCTCCCTATCCCCTTGAGGGTGCTGGGCAATGTTAATTGACATCTGATAGGCGTAAGCCAGACCCCAGCAGAGTGCAGCCAGCTAGAGGAGTTCTCTAGTATTGCCAGGGTCAGGGCATACATCTTTCAAACATTCTAACAACTTTCTTGGATTTTGTACTTGTTCAGGGGTGAAATTTAGAACCATTGGAAGAGAAAACCGTGATAGGTACCTGCCCAAATCCCCCCACACACCTTGCCACCCACAACTTTGTCTGGGGACAGGTCCCTGGATAATATTCTTAATAAATTGCTTTGCCTTGGGGAAGAAGACAAACACTACACCTAGTAAGAGGAGGATAATATCTCACCGGGGTATCCAAGATACTGAAAGGCTGCTGTAATTAGCCCACAGGGAGAAAAGTAGAAGACACCACACCCGATATTATTCACTGATTGACTGCTGGGGGCAAAAAAGAAGGCACTGTAATTCTTAATATTGTCAATAATATAATCTCCAGGAGACCAGGAGGATAACAATGCCGGGCTTGAATACCAAACCAAACTGAAGGCCAGTATGTTACAGCACAACATGTTAAAAAAACAAGCACAGACTTCAACATTTTCTCCGATCGGATGTAAAGGAAAAAAGAAAACAGAGTGGGCTACATACAACATATCCACACAGAAAAGTATTACCAGAAAACCGAGCATTATGACAACCAATATGTTAGTTGTAAATACTTCAATCAATACTACTGTTATCTCAACCCTCGAGCCCCACGTTGGGCGCCAAAAAGGACAGTGGTGGTTTTACTCAGGTGGGCAGCCGAGCTCCACCACAAGCGCTCCCTCACTCCCCCTCTCGTCAAAGAGGGAGGGGGAGAAAATACAACACAATCCCGGGGCACGGGATTCTGTCCTCCGGTGGCGCGGGTGCCAGTTGTCCTGTGTTCCGGGGGTCCGAACTCGGGCTGAGTGACGCACGACCATCCCGCGGCCCTGGGTGCCGTTCTTGGGCGACGCATGTGCCAAGCGCACCGGGATCCCGGTCCGACCTCGGGCGGCGCGGGGCTGGCTGATCCTATAATCTGGGCTCCGGTCTTTGCGATGCGTGTGCTGGACGCACCGGAGACCGTGTGTGACTTCGTGCGGTTCGGGGACGGCGATGCCGAGGCCCGTGTGTCCGGCCTCCGGCGGCGCGGGTGCCGGCTGTCCCGTGGGTCCGAAGTCGGGCGACGTGGGTGCCTGCCGAGCCGTGAAGCGGGAGGCTGCTGCCCACCGGCTCGGGCTCTGGCCGTCCCGGAATCCAGCAGGTTCGGTCTCTTGCGGAGCTGCGGCAGGCCGTCCTGCCCTCCCGGGTAGCTCCTGCCGGAGGCGCGGGATGCGACCGTCCCGAGGTCGTAGGCTGCGTTCCTGGGCGACGCGTGTGCTAGCCGCAGCGGGGTCCGGGTCCGACTTTGGCTTTGTCAGGGACGGCGGTCCCGGGCTCCAGGTGTCCGGCCTCGGGCGGCGCGGCCGGCTGTCCCGTGTCCCGGCGATCAGAACTCGGGCGGGTTGGGGGCCGACTGTGCCGTGAAGCGGGAGGCTGCTGTCTGCCGGCTCGGGGTCTGGCCGTGCCGGAGACAGGGGGTTCGGTCCCGTGCGAAGCTGCGGCCGGCCGACCCGCGCTCCCCGTTTCTCTATCCCGGGGCGCGGAATCTGACCCTCGCAAGCTCCTGGGCTCCGTTGTCGGGAGACGCTTGTGCTAGTCGCAGCGGTGCGGCCGGCCGTCCCGATTCTCTGGGATCCGGTCTTGGGCGACGCTTGGGAGCCCAGAAGCTCTTGGGAACCCAGCTGCTAGGGACAGCCGGCCCCGCGCCGCCCGAGGCGGGACACCTGGACACCGCGACCGCCGGCCCCGAGAAGCCGAGTTCGGCCCCGGAGCCCGCGGAGTCTAGCACAAGACCGGTGCCCAGGGTTTCGGGACGGCCGGCCACCGAACCGCACGGGACCGAAAGCCCGCTCTCTGGGAAGCCGGCGGACGCCAGCCCCCCGCTTCACTGCACGGCCGGCCCCCACGCCCCCTGAAGTCGGATCCCCGGGACACGACATAGCCGGCCCCCGCTAGCCGACGGCCCCGGAATCGCCGTCCCCGAACCGTCCGATGTCGGACCCGGCACCCGGTGCTGCTTGCAAACGCGTCGCACAAGACCGGAGCACAGGGGCTCGGAAGAGCCAGCTCCCGCCCTGCCGGAGGCCGGACTCCCGGGCTATGTCCACATGTCTCTTCAATACTTTTAAGGATCGGGTCTCTTACCACTTCCCCGGGCAGCCTGTTCTAATAGCAAAGCACCCCTTCCATGAAGAAATGCTTATTCAGTATCGAGCTAGCCAGTGCTGGTAAACAGAGGTGTTTCTCCCTAGGGGTAGGGCTTGGCATTTCCCTCTCCTGAACTTCAAAAGGTTCCTGCCTGCCCCTATCTGCAGCCTGTCAAGGTTCCTCTGAATGCGCAGCCCCCCCATACAAGCGCCTTTTCCACAGAAGCCACCGACCACCCGCCGCCTCGCCCCCTCCCAATTCGGCCTGCCCCAGGGCGCCACCGACCACCAACCTCCTTGCAGCACCACGCCTCAGCATCCCGAGCTATCCCGACAGCTTCCACCCATCGGGAGGTCCCACTTGTAATAAATGACCGAGTCCCAAATAGGCTTACAATTAATGTTTATGATTTATTAAAGGAATAGAGGTAAGCAAGCAGCGCTGGGTGCGCCAGGAGTCTCTGCTCCACCAAGACGCACACAAGTTACATCAGGCGGCTGGTTTTTATGCTGCTAGGCTAATACATATTCATTACTACTTCTACAAAAGGCAGGGTTATTCTAATTAGTTCCCAGAATCCAAACCCTCCCACTGGTGCAGGCGTTATCAGTCTCCGGTGGTCCCTCTGGGGGCCGCTCGTACTGAAGGCTCGTAGTCTTCCTCCCAGGCTTTGTCCTTTGGTCGTTCTTCAGCTTCTCCCCTCCCCTTATTTAGTAGTTGCTGGGCCAGATGTCAGAAGGCTGTGTCTCGTGCAATAGTCCGCACAGGCACTGCATAGCAAACACACCAAGTAACATTGACTTCAGTTACTCGCAACAGTTACTCACCTGATAAAGAACTGCATGCAATAAAGGCACCAAGTACTACATTATTCTAACAGATCCTACTAGCTGTTACCTCAAAAAGATGTGCGTACCCCTCGCTACTTGGAAACGCATCAGTCCATAAACTCTCATCCACCTGAAGAAGCCTGCAACTGACCGAAGGAAAAACAAACACCCCAAAGAGCAGCCCAAGCAGAATGAGCTCTCTGAGGGGATGCCTGGGACTCACATACCATTTGGCCCCGACTAGCACCCAAATCCAATCACCTGGGAAGGGTAGGGGCAAAGCACAAGGAAGTAGGAAGAGAGCAGCAGCAGCAGCTGTGGTGTTTGTTTTTTGTTTTTTTTTTTTGTGTGTGTGTGTGTGATTTTTCTTTTTATTTTTTAATCAGTTTTAGCTCAAAAGCATGCATAGTGCAGACAAGAGAACTAGGGTGTTTCTAGAAGCAAAAATCCCCATGCTTTTGCTGCAGCTTTCAATATTAAAAGACATTATGACCAAGCAAGTAATTGGAACTCTTCCAACTGGAATTAGCTCAAACTTTTATTTACGTATAAAGAAAAAACTAGGAGTAGAACATCTGCTCCATCTTTTCCTCTTTCACCTTGCCATAGGCAGCTCTGGCTGTGACGTCCCAGATTGCATACTGCGTTTCAGCTTTAACAAATGAAAACCTTTACCCTAACCCTTACCCTTATCCTAACCATTAGCTTACCCTTATTCTTACCCCAAACCTAACCCTAATCCTTACCCTTACCCTAATCCTTACCCTAAACCTAACCCTTTCCCTAAACCTTATCCTCACCCTAAGCCTTACCCTTAGCCTTACCCTAACACTTACCCTTGCCCTAACCCTTACCCGTACCCTAATCTGAACCCAAACCCTAACCCTAATACTCTCACCCTAACCCTTACTCTAACCCTAACCACAACCCCAACCCCTAACCCCTAACCCTCACCCTAACCCTCTAAACCTACCCCTAACCTATCCCTAACCCTAACCCTCTAAGCCTAACCCTAACCCTCTAAGCCTAACAATAACCCCCAACCCCAACCCTCACCCGAAACCCTAACTCTAGCCCCAGCCCTAGCCCCTAACCCTAGTTCCCGAGAACTACATCTCCCGGTATGCTCTGGGCATTCAACATGGCCTTCCGGAAGTCCCGAATCCGAAAACTACATTTCCCGGCATACTCTGGGTACGCAACATGGCCTCCCGGAAGTCCGGAGTCCCGAGAACTACATCTCCCGGCATGCTCTGGGCACACAACATGGCCTCCCACTGCCGGAAAACTACACCTACCAGCATTCCCCGCACAGCCAGCATGGCCAATCACAGGCCGAGTGCTCGAGAACTGCATTTACCAGCACTCACTGGAACCCTCACCGCCCTTACAAAAAAAGCCTCAAGCCCTAACATCCAAAAAACCTCGAAACCCCTACAGACCTAACCCAAACTATTTACCACACTAAACCCCTGAAGACCTATGCCTAAAACCCCCAACCCAAAATCTTAGGATGCTCAAAACCCAAACCCAACCCAAAACGTTAGGAATGCTCAAAGCCCTAGCCCAAAAACTTAGGGCGCTCCAAACCCTAACCCCAAAACATTAAGACGCAAAAAACCCTAACCCAAAAACTTAGGGTAATACACCATAAATGTTTGTTCATTGTCTTATCTGTAGCAAATAGCATAGGCTGAGTCGAGGATCTCAGTACAGTAGCATTATTATTCGAGATTACAATGGTGGGTGTCCCACAAGCAGGAGGGTGCCTACTAATTCCATACACAGTTTATACACTTTTTTTTTTCTGCCGAGGACCGGGACCCTCCCCTGTTTCCCCTTTAACTGTGCTATTCAAGGTTCATAATCTAGCTGGTGCTTCACAGAAAATACACAGCTGCTGGCCTGTTACAAGTCACATTTCTTTTGAGGTTTTTACTCTTTGAGGTGGTAATGTTTCTTACGCCATGATTTCCACCTAATTGCTGTAAGGATTCTGGTTGTCTGCGTTTTACAAGGTTGTCTGTTATAATAAATAAAAGTCCCAAATAGGATTACAATCAAAGTTTACAATTCACTGAATGAATAGAGGTAAGCAAACAGTGCTGGGTACGCCGGGAGTCTCTGCTCCACCAAGACGCGCACCAGTTATACACCAGTTACCTCCCTTAAGGGATATAGAGAAGCCCTCTCAGATACATCCGTCCTACTTCTCCTGCATGCGGCCGGAGGTCGGTCTAATTCTGGTGCTGTTGGTGGTGGAAGCTGGGGCAACGGTGGTACTGGTGGCGATACCACAGCCACCGGAGGGGGAGCCGCCGGGGCTGGATTGTTAGGATATGGAGGTGGTAGCTTATCCAACGGCTCACGTTTATCTTCTTTTTCTTTTTCATGTTCTTCTTGTTCTTCAAATTTCTTACCTGCTTTTAGTGTAAATATTGAGGCTGGAAAAGGACGTGAAGTCCTCCTGATCCATAATCCTGCATAATCACTTTCTTCCTGGCTAAAAGGTTCCTTTGAATTAACATGGATATTTAAGGCCTGGCAAATCCAGTCTTCGAAGGATCCAAAAACAGGCCAAAAGACATGTAGTCTTAAAGGCTCCTTTGGCCATTCTGTCACACAATACTGCACCATTTTTAATTTACTTTTTCCTTTTCTGGGGTCCCTATCATTCCAATTTCGAATCGTTATTCCTAATGGACTTTCTGGTGGTATGACTGGTAATTTCTCCCTTTCTTCTGGTCTCTGGTCTTCGATTTTGTCTGACCCATCTAGGAATTTTACTCTGGCAATTCCCACAGCCCTTGGTTACCTTAGTAAGAGTGTCTTGCAGGGGGTCGAGGACCTATCACACACCCACAAATCCTATAGGAATCCCTTCGGTCCTTCACCGGCCACGTCCCTCGTGGGAGATTGAAAACGCGGTTAGAAGACCTTCACAATCGCTTCGGAACTAAGTTCCATCTCAGTCACACTCTTACACACACAGGCAACCGAACCCCACCCAACCGAACGGTATACGCTTTAAATGCTTACGACTCCGTCATCTTCGTTCGGATCTTCACGCACACAGTTACGGGCAAAATATAGTGCTGCAGCTGGCAAGGGAGCTGAAAAAAAGAATCAGAAACTTTGCTTACCTTTATTCAGGTTCAAGATGCCATTAGTTCCGACCTGACTCAAACAGCAGCCACCAAATGGTGGGGGTGCCTCTCCTAGATCAAACCAGAAATCAGGAACCAAAGCCCTCCCGGACGAGCGCCCTCTTGTAATAAATGACTGGGTCCCAAATAGGATTGCAATTGAAATTTACAATTTATTAAATGAATAGAGGTAAGCAAGCAGCGCTGGGTGCGCCAGGAGTCTCTGCTCCACCAAGACGCACACAAGTTACATCAGGCGGCTGTTTTTTATGCTGCTAGGCTAATACATATTCATTACTACTTCTACAAAAGGCAGGGTTATTCTAATTAGTTCCCAGAATCCAAACCCTCCCACTGGTGCAGGCGTTATCAGTCTCCGGTGGTCCCTCTGGGGGCCGCTCGTACTGAAGGCTCGTAGTCTTCCTCCCAGGCTTTTCTCTTGTCCATCTCCTTTGTCCATCTTGGCTGGATGGCAGACACTTGCATAGTGTCCCATGCAACAGTTGTAATAGTTAGCAGTTATTCTGAAACCCCTTTGTTCTCTTATCCCCTATTGACCCGAATTGCTGGACCATTCCTTTGCAAGATTCAAGAACTATATATATTAACCACTCTGGTTTTCTCAGACTTTTCATCATATCATGCGGCCCTAGCATTGTTCCATATTGACACGAATCAGATGAACTCATTTCACACTGTTAAGCTGTCTTATCACTGCAAGCATATCTCAATACCACCTTCCTTCCCTCTACAGGATGTAACTGCGCAAAAACAACATTTTTATTCCCACAACCTTGATCCCCTTACCCTGAAATCCTTATTCCCCTTAAACCTAACAACTCTAACCACAACCCTAACCCTTATTATCAACCCCCTAACGCTAATGACACTGACCTTAATCCAAACCCCAAACTGCCCCTAACCCCAGACAACCAACAACGAAACACACACACACAAAGATGGAAACTACAAAAAAGGCAAAACCCACGATACAGGCCCCAAATCACAAATACGCAACCAAAATGCTACAGAAAAGCCCCAGATGCAGGCCCCAAATGCTACTGCTAGGCCTCAAAAGCTCAAGATGCATCCCAAAGCAAAAATGCAGGCCCCAAACGTTACAGAAAAGCCCCCAAACCCAGGCTGCACAAGTCTACAAGCAGGCCCCAAACTGCCAACAGAAGCAGGCACCAACCACACCCAGATGCAGACCCCAACTGCCCACAAGCAGCTCCTACCCCACCACCCCCTCCCAAGAACTGGACTCCACCCAGACACTGGCCCAAGACCCGGACCCGACCCCCGCCAACCCCCCTACCCTCCCCCCGACACAGGTGTACAAGCAGCTCACAACCCGCCCCTTCAGAGACCGGTCCCACTCCCCCCACCCCCCGCAAGACACGGGATGCGGAGGTGTACAACCAACTCCCAACTCCCTCCCCCTCAAAGGGAGGCCCCAAAGACCCCCAAATGGAGGCTCCTAGAGTGAACAAACAGCTCCCAACTTCCCCAGGCACAGGCCCACCCCCCCCCCCCCAAACACAGGCCACAAAGGTGTATAAACAGCCCAGACCCCCCTCCAAGACCATGGCCCCTATAGTGTAGAAGCAGCTCCCAACCACCCACAGATGCAGGCCCCAACCCTTCTCAAAAGGGAGGCACCTAGAATGCATGAGCAACTCCCAACCAGCCTAAACATAGGTCCAAAAGTGCACAAGCAGCTCCCAACCCCCCTCAAATACAGACCCCAAAAGTGTACAAGTAGCTCCCCCCCCAGAGACAGGACCCAAAGGTGTACAACCAGTTCCCAACACCCCTGAGACACAGGCCCCAACCCCCCCCCCCAGACACAGCGACCCAAATTCTACAAGCAGCTCCCAACCCCTGCCAGGCAGGCCCCCTACCCTATACAAGCAGCTCCCAACCCTCCCCCCCCCCCCCGAGGGAGGCCCCCAAGCCCCCCACCAACACAGGCCCCTACAGTGTACAGGCAGCTCCCAGCCACCCCCAGATGCTGGCCCCAAAGTTGTACAAACAGCTCCCAGCCACCCTGCAGAAACAGATTCCTACATTGTACAAGCAGTTCCCAGCCCGCTAGTCACAGGCCCTGACCCCCCACAGATGCAGGCCCCAAAGGTGTACAAGCAGCTCCCACCCCTCCCCCAGACGCAGGTCCCAAGCCCCCCCCCCAAACACAGGCCCCTACAACCAGCACCCAACCCCCTACCCCCGATGCCAGGCCCAAAGGTGTAGAAGCAGCTCCAAACCTCCTCCCTCAACCCAGGCTCCAACAGTGTACAAGCACCTCCCAACCAACCCTCCCCTTCCCACCACAAACCCCCGCCCCCTGACACAGGCTCCAAAGGAATACAAAGAGCTCCCACCCCTCCCCCAGATGCAGGTCTCAACCCCCCCCCCGCCCCCAGAAGCAGGCCCCAAAGGTGTAGAGTCAGCTCCCAACCCCCTCAATGCCGGCCCCTAGGGTCTACAAGCAGCTCCCCCCTTGCCCCCAGATACCGGCCCCCAGACACAGACCCCAAAAGCCTAATCACAGGCCCTGAACTCTAGAGGCAGGCTCCAAAACCCAGGACAAAGCCCCAGTGGTTCGAGACAGGGCCCAAATCCCAGACGCAGGCCCCAAACGCTAAACATATGCCAAAAAAAGTATTAGTGCTGGTGCCAAATGTTACAGACAGGCCCAAAAGCCCGAGATGCTCAAGGCTGAGACGTAACTTGGCTTTCTGAATTACTGGAAAGCAGCTTTCATTCTCAGATAATTGTGTGCAGGCTAGATAGGATGGGGCTTCAGGCACCTCTTCACCTGAGGAAACACATTGCCATCAGGCACCGCTGTGCCAGACAAGCTTGTTCTGCTAGAACACCCTACTCAGATGCACTGTGGCATTCAAGTGAACTGCTTTCATGCAAATATAACGACTGATGTTACAACCCACCTTGCCTGTGGCACCTGATGAACAGAAGAGTAAGCCACCGCAGCGCTTCAAAACCATCCCTGCACGTGCCGCTCCTTGTCGCTCTCTGGCCTTATCTCATATCCTTATCCACTTCTGTGGAGAGCCTGCCACGGCACCTGCAAAGCAAGACGGACACCTTTCATAGTCACCTTGTGCTACTTGGTCGTTCTGCTCCAACCCAGCTCATGACCAGCCCCTCTTCTTACACAGCTCTTCAGAGTGCAGTTTGCTCCTTTGAGCCTGTGCGAGACACCTGTGAAAGAAAAAGAAACGCATAGGCCGATGCAGCATCCAAAGACACAGCACAACTAGGTAAGTTACTCTCATCTGCTCCCTTACCTCTGCCGCTTACCAGCCCCCGAGGCAGATGCTTCAATCTACCCTCTTCAAACAGTTACAACACCTCTAAAAGACAAAGAGGGGATGCCTAGAGGAACAGTGAGACCTACAACACAACAACTGCTACATCTGTTCCTCACTCACCTTGCCAGAGGCAGCTCTGCGCGTGACATCCCAGGTTGTACACTGCGTTACCTAACCCTTACCGTAACCCTTACCCTAAACCTTCTCACCCTTACCATTACCCAAATCCTTACCTTTACTTTTTCCTTACCCTTACTCTTTCCTTTAACCATAACCTTACCCTTACCCTATACCTTACTCCAACCCTTCCCCTTACCTTCCCCTCCCCCTTACACTTAACCTAACCCTTACCCTTCTGCTTCCCCTAAAACATATCCTAACACATTCCCTTACCCTTACACTTTCCCTAACCCTTTCTATTACCCTTACACTTACTCTTGCCCTAATCCTTGCTTGCACCCTTACACTTATCCTAACCCTTACCCTTACCCATACTCAAACCCTTACTCTAACCCTTACCCTGACCCGTACCCTTACCCTTACCCTTAACCTAAGCCTAAACCTTAAACCTTACTTTAAAGCTTACCCTTTCTGCTACACTTACCCTTAGCCAAAATCTAAACCTTACACTTACCCTTAGCATAACCCTCACCCTTACCATTACCCATACCCTTATTCTTACCCTTACCGTAACCCTTACCTTTACACTTACGGTTACCATTAACCTTACCCTTACCCTAACATTTATCCTTAACCTAACCCTTACCCTAAACCTTACCCCAACCCTTACCCTGACCCTTACATTAACCCTAACCCTTACCCTAAAACTTACACTTACTCTTAACCTTAACCTTACCCTTAACATTCACCTAATACTTACGCATACGTTTTCCTGACTTTAACCCTAAAACTAACCCTAACCATTACCCTAACATTTAACCTTACCCTAACCCTAACCCTTACTCTAACCCTTACCCTGACCTGTACCCTTACCCTTACCCTTGCCCTTATACTTACCCTAATTCTTACCCATACCCTAACACATATTTGTACCCTTAACCTTACCGTTACCCTTAACCTTACCCTTACCCTTACTCTATCCCTTACCCTTACGCTTACCCTTAACATAAACCTTACCCTTGACCTTACCCTTACCATAAGCCATACAACAACACTTACATGTACACTTACGCTTGCACTTACCCTAGCAATTACTCGTACAATTACCCTTAACCTTACTATTAAGCTAACCCTAAACCTTACCCTTATCCTAACACTTACCCTTATCCTAAACCTTACCCTTTCTGCTACACTTACCCTTTGCCTAATTCTAAACCTTACCCGAACCCTCACCCTTACCTAAATCTAACTAAAATCTAACCATTACCCTAACCCCTCACCCTTACAATATACATATTTTTACCCTTTACCTAAACCTTTACCCCAACCCTTACCTTGACCCTTACATTAACCCTAATCCTTACACTAAACCTTAAACTTACTCTTAACCTTAACCTTAGCTGTAACCTAATACTTACTCTTACGTTTCCCTCACCCTAACCCTAAAATTAACCCTAACCATTACCCTAACACTTACCCTTACCCTAACCCTTACTCTAACCCTTACAATTACCCGTACTTTTACACATACCCTTACACTTACCCTTACTCTTAAACTTACACTAACCCTTACCCTTAACTAAATCTAACCCTTACACTAAACATCATCCTTACCCTTACCATTATCCCTTCTCTTACCCTTATCCTAAACATTTCCCAAACCCTTACCCTTACATTAAACCTAACCCTTACCATAACTCTTAACCTTATCCTTAAACTTAACCTAATACTTACCCTTACGTTTCCCTCACCCTAAACCTAAAATTAGCCTAACCATTACCCTAACACTTACCCTTACTCTAACCCTTACCCTGAACTTAAGTGTAAGTGTTAGGATAACGGTAACCTTAAGGGTGACCCTTAAGCTTATCCTTAATGTTTATGGTTAGGTTAAGGGTAATTGTACGAGTAATTACTAGGATAAGTGTAAGCGTAAGTGTACATGTAAGTGTTGATGTATGGCTTATGGTAAGGGTAAGGTAAAGGGTAAGGTTTATGTTAAGGGAAAGTGTAAGAGTAACGGATAGAATAAGGGTAAGTGTAACGGTTAAGTGTTAGGGTAATGGTTAGGGTTAATTTTAGGATTAGGGTGAGAAAAATGTAAGGTTAAGTACTAGCTTAAGGTTAAGGGTAAGGTTAAGGTTAAGAGTAAGTGTAAGGTTTAGGTTAAGGGTTAGGGTTAATGTAAGGTTCAGGGAAAGGTTTGGGGTAAGGTTTAGGGTTATGTTCAGCTTAAGGGTAAGGGTTGGGGTAAGGTTAAGGGTATGGATAAGGATAAGTGTAAGGGATAGGGTAAGGGTAAGGGTTAGCGTAAGGGTAAGATTAATGGTAAGGTTTATGTTAAGGGTAAGCGTAAGGGTAACGGATAGAGTAAGCGTAAGGGTAACGGTAAGGTTAAGGGTAAAAATATGTGTTAGGGTATGGGTTATGGTATGGGTAAGAGTTAGGGTAATGTAAGGGTAAGGGTGAGTGTAAGGGTATGGGTCAGGGTAAGGGTTAGAGTAAGGGTTAGGGTTAGGGTAAGGGTAAGTGTTAGAATAATGGTTAGGGTTAACTTTAGGGTTAGGGTGAGGGAAACGTAAGGGTAAGTATTGGGTTAAGGTAAGGGTAAGTGTAAGCTTTAGATTTAGGCTAATGGTAAATGTAGCAGAAAGGGTAAGGTTTACGATAAGGGTAAGTGTTAGGGTAAGGGTAAGGTTTAGGGTAACATAAAGGGTAAGGATTACGGTAAGGGTAAGGGTACGGGTAGAATTTGTTAGAATATGGCTTATGGTAAGGGTAAGGTTTAGGGTAAGAGTAAGTGTAAGTGTATGTGTAAGGGTACGGGTCATTGTAAGGGTTAGAGTAAGGGTTAGGGTAAGGGTAGGTGTTAGGGTAATGGTTAGGGTTAATTTTAGGGTTAGGGTGAGGGAAACGGAAGGGTAAGTATTAGGTTAAGGTTAAGGGTAAGGTTAAGGTTAAGAGTAAGTGTAAGTTTTAGGGTAAGGGTAAGGGTTAATGTAAGGGTCAGGGTAAGGGTTAAGGTAAGGTTTAGGGTTAGAGTTAGGTTAAGGTTAAGGTTTAGGGTAAGGGTAAGTTATATGTATAAGGATAAGTGTAAGGGTAAGTGTTAGGGTAAGTGTAAGGATAAGGATAAGATAAGTCAGGGTAAGGTTTAGAGTTAGGATTAGGGTTTGGGTTAGGGTAAGGGTAAGTGTTAGGGTAATGGTTAGGGTTAATTTTAGGTGTATGGTGACGGATAAGAAAGGGTAAGTAGTAGGTTAAGGTTAAGCGTAAGGTTAAGGTTAAGAGTAAGTGTAAGTTTTACGGTACGGTTTAGGGTTAATGTAAGGGTCAGGGTAAGTGTTTGGGTAAGATTTAGGGTTAGGGTAAGAGTAAGTATATGGGTAATGGTAAGGGTAAGTGTTAGGGTTAGGGTAAGTGTAAGGTTTAGATTTAGGCTAAGGGTAAGTGTAGCAGAAAGGGTAAGGGTTACGGTAAGTGTAAGTGTAAGGATAAGGTTAAGGTTTAGGCTTACGTTAAGGGTAAGGGTAATGCTTTGGTAAGGGTAAGATTAAGGGTAAAGGTAAGGGTTACGGTAAGGGTAAGGGTACTGGTAGAAGTATGTGTTAGAGTACGGCTTATGGTAAGGGTACAAGTAGCTCCCCCCCCAGAGACAGGACCCAAAGGTGTACAACCAGTTCCCAACACCCCTGAGACACAGGCCCCAACCGCCCCCCCAGACACAGCGACCCAAATTCTACAAGCAGCTCCCAACCCCTGCCAGGCAGGCCCCCTACCCTATACAAGCAGTTCCCAACCCTCCTCCCCCCCCCGCCCGAGGGAGGCCCCCAAGGCCCCCACAAACACAGGCCCCTACAGTGTACAGGCAGCTCCCAGCCACCCCCAGATGCTGGCCCCAAAGTTGTACAAACAGCTCCCAGCCACCCTGCAGAAACAGATTCCTACATTGTACAAGCAGTTCCCAGCCCGCTAGACACAGGCCCTGACCCCCCACACATGCAGGCCCCAAAGGTGTACAAGCAGCTCCCACCCCTCCCCCAGACGCAGGTCCCAAGCCCCCCCCCAAACACAGGCCCCTACAACCAGCACCCAACCCCCTACCCCCGATGCCAGGCTCAAACGTGTAGAAGCAGCTCCAAACCTCCTCCCTCAACCCAGGCTCCAACAGTGTACAAGCACCTCCCAACCAACCCTCCCCTTCCCCCCCCCCCCCCCCCCCCCGCCCCCTGACACAGGCTCCAAAGGAATACAAAGAGCTCCCACCCCTCCCCCAGATGCAGGTCTCAACCCCCCCCCCGCCCCCAGAAGCAGGCCCCAAAGGTGTAGAGTCAGCTCCCAACCCCCTCAATGCCGGCCCCAAGGGTCTACAAGCAGCTCCCCCCTTGCCCCCAGATACCGGCCCCCAGACACAGACCCCAAAAGCCTAATCACAGGCCCTGAACTCTAGAGGCAGGCTCCAAAACCCAGGACAAAGCCCCAGTGGTTCGAGACAGGGCCCAAATCCCAGACACAGGCCCCAAACGCTAAACATATGCCAAAAAAAGTATTAGTGCTGGTGCCAAATGTTACAGACAGGCCCAAAAGCCCGAGATGCTCAAGGCTGAGACGTAACTTGGCTTTCTGAATTACTGGAAAGCAGCTTTCATTCTCAGATAATTGTGTGCAGGCTGATTAAGGAGGTATTGGGGAGGCAAGGACAATCCCCAGACAAGGACTGTATATCTCAAAACAAGACACTGGAACTCATGATAAGGAAGCGGCAGGCGGACAGAGAAACGAATGTAAGGACTATAACTCTCGAAACTGGACATTGGAATTCATTATAAAGATACAACAAACGGGAGAATTAGCAACAACCAGCTCTTGCAATTAAGAAACATGCCAATTCAGCAGATTCCTGACCAAAGGTGAAAAGTACACTGTGAGGAAGACTCGGGGTCTTCCTCCCAAAGACCCCTGCCCACGTCCCAAAGACCCCTGCCCACAATTCTTGGAAGGCTCTGCGCAGGCGCAAGGTGCCAAAAGGCTAATTAGCATGAGAAGTGAGGGAAGGCGGGGATAGGTAATGCATATGTATAGGTGCTTGTAGAATATTGATAGATTGATTGTATAAATTCAAGACTGCTTTCTGCTTTGGGTATGCACGATAGGTGGAGAGATCCCCCGTGCATCCAGCGCAGCAATAAAGAATATACCACTTAAAGGAATTTCGGCTTCGATCTTTGAATCAATTTGGCGACCCAGATGGGACAACCTCTCTGCCGGACCGCAGGACCCACTGGGAACAGGACTCCCTAGGGTACCCCCGGGATTTCCCGGAGGGACTCCTCGACTCACCGGATCACTGCGGAGGCAGACAAGGACCCCATCATTGTAAGTGAGTATATTCTTTATTCTGGTTTGGTTTTCTGGTAGACCGGTCATCTGGAACTGTCTGTAAGTCAGAAGGTGATCTTCTGCGAGGCAGTGTTTGGTATATACTTTGTGGTTATCACCATAAGTACATGTTTGGGGACCTTAAGGAAGGAGCTCGCTTTAAGGTCCATCTGGAATTGTGTTGTCTATTTCGGTTTTCTGACTCATGGAGTATGGTATTTAACTCTGGTTATTGTTACTGCGATTTTGGCTATTTTCCTGGTGGTAATAGTAGGTTCGTGGCATTGTTATAAGAAAGATATCGTTACGGTGTTACACAGTTCGGTTTTCTGACTTATCGCATGTGGAATTTGACTCTGACTATTGTTACTGTGATTTTGGCAATATTGCTGGTAATAGTAGTTTTGTGGCATCGCTACTGAAAGATATTGCGTGCCCGTATTTTTGTGAGTGATACGTTTTGTGATACGCTTTTGTAAGTAACATGTGTATTCTGAAAGTGTAAACTGGAAACTGGGGGGGCAAACAAGCAGTGAAATTTTAAAGAAAAGTGTGTTAGGATGTGTTTTAAGTCACTGGAAGGATATTGGAGGATCTGCCGGTGGAAGTGTGAACAGGAAAACATTGATAAAATATCGTAATCAGTGGTGGCCGCTTTATAAGCTGGAATGTGGAGAAAAGTGGCCCCTAAATGGAACTTTAAACTATAATATTTTGCTACAGTTAATGTTGTTTTTTGAGAAGCAGAACAGGATGAAATGTTGTATACTGATGTTTCAGCATCTTGGTGGGAAAAGGTAGGGAATTAAGTTGGCCCCTGACTGAACCTTTGATGTTGGCATTAGAGAAGTACAGGCTGGAGAAAGATAAAGGAAGTGTTAAAAGGGTTGTTGAAAGTGTTAAAGGTGTTTGAAGTTGAATGAGCAGGGAAAGAGGATGTAGGAATGTTAATAGTTCTGCCTCTGCCCGAGGCAGAGATCTTAAAATCATGGGTGTTAGCCCTTTAGGGCAAAGGGACCATGATCGGTCCGAGAGAGTTGTCACAGAAACAGAAAAGAGGTACACTCTTAAAACAACCTGAGTTCATGTGCGAGCTCAGATTGCTGATGGGACCGTTCAGGGAACTGTGGACAATTGCATTCCCCTGACCGACCCCCACTAAGACCCGAATCATCCTGAAAATCATGAACGGTTAAGTAAATACTAAAACCTGGATGAATTGGGAATTGAGAATATGCTTCCAACAAGGTCTAAAAGAAAGCCCTATGGAATTTTTGGACCAACTCTGAAATGTAATGAAAATAAATAAATAAATAAATAAATAAATAAATAAATAAAACAAAACGGTTTGGACCTGGCTTTGGAGGACAAATTGACTAGCCTTTTCCTAGGGTAATCAACCCCTGATTTCAACAGGAATAACGGGGACCTGGGGAATCTACCCTAGCGGATCCTCCACTGGTTATAATGAAGCTAGGGGAGGAATGGAAGTGAAATTTCTTATTGCTATGGGGCAACGTATTCAGTTCTAAATCAAGCATTAATGCCTTCACAGAATTATTATGTTAGGGTAAAAGGTGTGTCGTGGTTTAACCCGGCCGGCAGCTAAACACCACGCAGCTGTTCGCTCACCCTCACCCTCCCTCTCTGGGACGGGGGAGAGAAATGGAAAGTGAAGCCCGTGAGTTGAGATAAAGACAGTTTAATAAGACAAAATAATAATAATAATAATAATAATAATAATAATAATAATAATAATAATAATAATAATACAATGATGATAATAGTACCACTACTAATAATGTGTACAAACAAGTGATGCACAATGCAATTGCTCACCACCCGCTGACCGATGCCCAGCCTAACCCCGAGCAGTCCGGCCCCCTCCCCCTGGCTAGCCACCCCTATGTATTGTTTAGCCTGACGTCAGATGCTATGGAATACCCCTTTGGCTAGTTTGGGTCACCTGTCCTGGGTCTGTCCCCTCCCAGCTCTTACTGCACCCCCAGCCTGCCTGTTGGCAGGACAGAGCAAGAAGCTGAGATGTCCTTGGCTTGGTATAAGCATTGCTCTGCAACAATTGAAACATCGGGGTGTTATCAGCACTCTTCTCATCCTAAGCCAAAACATAGCATTCTCCCAGCTACTAGGAAGAAAATTAACTCTGTTCTAACTGAAACCAGGACAAGGTGTAACCGAAAAGGCTTATTTTTGTGAACCTTTGAAGTACAAGTTAGGGAAACAATGGGGCATACACAGATTTTTATCTATGCCTAGCTCCTCATGGGCACTCTTAGGTAGAGATTTATTAGAGCAAGTAGGAGCAGAAATTGTCTTTGAAAAGGGGAAAATGGAATTAAGAACAGGAGAAGAACAACTAATAAATGTGTTAAGCTTGGCACTAATACAAACTGACCCTAAAAGTGAAATACCTTTAGAGATCACAGATCAAGTATGTCCAGGAGTTTGGGCTACTGAAGTCCTTGGAAGAGCTAAAAATGTGACCTTAATGATTATTAAATTAAAGCCAGGACAGAAACCCGTTAAGGTTAAGTAATATCCTTTGAGGATAGAAGATAGGAAAGGAATTAAAGAGATAATTGATAAATTTTTACAGTATGGATTATTGATTGAATGCGAATCAGAATACAATGCACCCATATTGCCAATTAAAAAGGCAGATGAAAAAGCTATAGGCTAGTTCAGGATTTGAGGGCCATAAATAAAATCACTGAGGATATATGTTGCGAGGACATTTGTTGTCGACGGAAGGAAGACACAGACGCTCAATATGAGTGATCAGTGAACTTCGATTTATTGGATAGCTCAGTCGTCTTTTATCTAATTCAATATAATTAGCTCATACATATTGCAAAAGCTAAGCTCATGATTGGTTAGTGCATTTCTCTATTCTATCAGCTAGTTTCCCACCAAAGTAACACAGTTAGTACTTTCCCAGCATACCAACAGATATCATGTTCTTGTACCTGAAACCTCCCTGAAACCTCCCTAAAACCTCCCAGAACTTACATTCCTTCCCAGGCCGCATTCACGTATTTTCTCAGGCTTATTTACGTACTTTCTCAGGCTCATTTGAGCTGTGTTCGATACTTTGTTAACTTGCGGCCTCCTAGCTGTGCAATGTTCACATGGCCTACTTCGCTTAACCATTCCTCCACAGATACACATCCAGTAGTGGCAAACCCTTATACTTTGCTGACTAAATTAAAGAATAGTCAAGTCTGGTTTACCGTACTGGATTTAAAAGATGCCTTCTTCTGCCTAGGCTTAGCCACAGAAAGCCAAAACCTATTCGCCTTTGAATGGGAAAATCCCGATTCAGGCAGAAAGACGCAGCTTACGTGGACATTACTACCTCAAGGATTCAAGAATAGCCCCACTATTTTTGGAAACCAATTAGCAAGGGAACTCGAAACATGGATACCTCCGGACACTGAAGGTGCTTTGTTACAATATGTAGATGATCTCTTAATAGCTACCGAGACTAAAGGGAGTTGGATTCAATGGACTATAAGTCGTCTTAATTTTCTGGGTTTAAATGGATATCAAGTCTCTTGACAGAAAGTCCAGCTGGCTCAACAAAGTGTGACCTATCTGGGATTTGAAATTTCGGAAGGACAACGAGAACTAGGAACTGAACATAAGGAAGTCATTTGCCGGACTCCAGAACCTCAAATGGTAAAGGAGCTACAAAGCTTTTTAGGAATGACAGGTTGGTGTCGCCTTTGGATTTATAATTATGGACTATTGGTAAAGCCTCTATGTGAATTGATAAAGATTAACCAGTCAAAGTTAGTCTGGACTGGAGAAGCACAAAAAGTCTTTAAACAACTTAAACAAGAATTGATGATTTTGAAATATCAAGCAATATTGGTAGAACAGGACGACGTGGAAATTGTGATAATTCATATTGTGAATCTAGCCTCTTTTCTTAGTGATGCTCCGGCACAAGCTGTGATTCACGATTGTTTAGAAACTCTAGAGACTGTGTATTCCAGCCGACCAGACCTTAAGGAGGAGCCCATGGAAGACGCGGAAGAAACTTGGTTCACGGATGGGAGCAGTTTTGTTACGCAAAGACAACGTAAAGCTGGATATGCTATAACAACTACTCAGCAGGTAATCGAGTCTAAGCCTTTACCCCCTGGAACATCAGCTCAAAAGGCGGAGATAGTTGCTCTCACGAGAGCATTGGAACTGGCAGCGGGAAAAAGGGTAAATATTTGGACAGATTCTAAATATACATTCGGCGTGGTACATGCTCATGGAGCAATTTGGAAAGAACATGGATTGCTGACCGCTCAGTGAAAACACAAAGTATGCTGAAGAAATTTTAAAATTGTTAGAGGCTGTAAAACAACCAGAAAAGGTAGCTATCATGCATTGTCAGGGACACCAAAAGGGGAACACCGATTTTGAAATTGGAAAATCGATTGGCAGAGGCTAAGCAGGCAGCTGAAATAACTGAGGTGAAGGCATTGTCTTTGATACCAGACGGTAAAATCCAAACTATATCCAAATTATACAAAAGAAGACTTAAAATTAATTGAAGATTTGAAAGGTAAAATGAAACCAGATGGATGAGTATATTTAAAAGATAACCACATAGTAATACCCTCTAGTTTGACATGGCCCATAGTTCTTACAGAACACAATAAAACGCACTGGGGAGCTGGCACACTGCATAAGAGCCCGAGTCAGACATTAGTGGGACGATATGATAAAACAAGTAACTCAACAATGTAGCATTTGCTTACACAATAACCCCAATACCAAGAATAGAATAAAATTTGGAATAATCGGTAAAGGAAATTATTCGGGGCAACAGTGGCAAATTGATTTTTCAGAACTCCCTAGAAAAGGGGGGTATCATTATTTACTGGTTCTGACTGACACGTTTTCAGGAAGGCCTGAAGCCTTTCCCTGTCGAACAAACAAAGCAAGAGAAGTGGTTAAAGTCTTGTTAAATGAAATAATACCATGCTTTGGGATTCTAGTAGCAATGTCTTCTGATAGAGTTTCACATTTTTGTGCACAAGTGGTAGACCAGATAAGTAAGATTCTAAAGATAGATTGGCAACTGCATACTCCTTATAGACCACAGGCAAGTGGACAGGTAGAAAAAATGAACCATTTAATTAAACAATAAATAGCTAAAATTGGATAAGAAGCTAATTTGTCATGGCCTCAATCCCTCCCTTTAGCATTACTTGGAATTAGAGTTAAACCTAGAATAAAAGGAAATTTGAGTCCCTTCAAAATCTTATATGGAAGGCCATAGCCATTTCTATTTAGTGGAGAGGACCTAACGCAGTTAGGATCAGAATATTTATATGCTTATATAACTGAACTTCAGAAACAATTAAATAAAGTACATACATTTGTTTTAGGGACCAGGGCTAGAGGGTTGGATCAACCAATCCACCCCTTTAAGCCCGGGGATTATATATATATAAAGACTTTGTCAGGACAACCCGTGCAGGAAAAATGTAAGGAAAGTGGATGGGACCACACCAAGTATTAGTGACAACACACACCGCCATTAAGATTAAGAAGCAAGCAGCTTGGATCCACAATTCAAGGGTGAAGAAGGCCCCGGCGAGGATATGGACCACCACTCCAATTGGACCAACAAAATTACGGTTTTCCAGATCCTAATGATTGCAGGGGTGCGGTTCTCGGATTTGGGGTGGGCAACTTGGGATGAGAACTTACACCTGACCTTAATACAGACAATTTCTCAAGTAACTAATAAGACGAATTGTTGGGTATGCACCCATCTGCCACAGCATGGGAATAAGGGTGTATCGTTAATTGGGATTCCCTTGCCTGCAAACTTATCTTGGACGAATTTGTGGGAAAACACATCTTGGGGTCGAAAATATTAAGCAGTTTTGGAACTAGAAGTGAGTAGCTTCTTGCCGTTAGAATCCTATTATGTGTGTGTACAAAGGTGTAACCTGCCTAAGGGTATAGGAAAACAGCATTGTATAAATACGGATACTACTTATGTGGGAAATCAGACATCTTGTAATTGAACAATTGATATTAGTACGACTAGCGGCTGGGCAAATTCAACCAGCTGGACGGTTCCAGAAGGAAAAGGGTGGTATTGGCTATGCAATGATACAGCCCGTAAGGTCTTGCCTGAGAATTGGAAGGGAACTTGCACTCTTGGAGCGGTAGTCCCCAATATGACAGTACATGATGTAGTGCTTCGAGGTTACTTGAGAACTCATATGCGGAGAATCAGACGAAAAATTAACAATCCATTGATAGAGAGACACACCCCTTTTCATAGTTTTGTGCGATGGTTTATCCCATGGTTAGGAGTGAGTGAATTGGAAAAGGCAATAGTTAATATTTCTGCAATTATAGAGAAGTTAGAAAACAAAATTCTGGATGCTATAAAGGCTCAACAAGAAGAGATACCTAGTTTATCACAGGTAGTATTCCAAAATCGGATGGCCCTAGACTTGTTACTGGCCACTCAAGGGGGAGTCTGTACAGTAATAAACACAAGTTGTTGTATGTATGTAGATCAGAGTGGAAGGATCTCTACCGACCTGGAAGAAATATGGAAGCAGACCAGGATCCTACATGAGATCAGTAAAGATGATCTTTCATGGAGTTTTAGTGAACTATGGACTAAGTTAACCTCCTGGTTGCCCAATTTCCAATGGTTGAAACAAGTATTCATTGCTCTAATCGTATTAGTAGTGTTAGGAATATTTGTGTGCATGTTGTTTAGATGCCTGCTTTGTTGTGTTACTGTAAATAAAGAAAGTATCTGATGCAAAAGAATTTGCATGGGAAAAGAAAAGGGGGGATTGATTAAGGAGGTATTGGGGAGGCAAGGACAATCCCCAGACAAGGACTGTATATCTCGAAACAAGACACTGGAACTCATGATAAGGAAGCGGCAGGCGGACAGAGAAACGAATGTAAGGACTATAACTCTCGAAACTGGACATTGGAATTCATTATAAAGATACAACAAACGGGAGAATTGGCAACAACCAGCTCTTGCAATTAAGAAACATGCCAATTCAGCAGATTCCTGACCAAAGGTGAAAAGTACACTGTGAGGAAGACTCGGGGTCTTCCTCCCAAAGACCCCTGCCCACGTCCCAAAGACCCCTGCCCACAATTCTTGGAAGGCTCTGTGCAGGAGCAAGGTGCCAAAAGGCTAATTAGCATGAGAAGCGAGGGAAGGCGGGGATAGGTAATGCATATGTATAGGTGCTTGTAGAATATTGATAGATTGATTGTATAAATTCAAGACTGCTTTCTGCTTTGGGTATGCACGATAGGTGGAGAGATCCCCCGTGCATCCAGCGCTGCAATAAAGAATATACCACTTAAAGGAATTTCGGCTTCGATCTTTGAATCAAGGCTAGATAGGATGGGGCTTCAGGCACCTCTTCACCTGAGGAAACACACTGCCATCAGGCACCGCTGTGCCAGACAAGCTTGTTCTGCTAGAACACCCTACTCAGATGCACTGTGGCATTCAAGTGAACTGCTTTCATGCAAATATAACGACTGATGTTACAACCCACCTTGCCTGTGGCACCTGATGAACAGAAGAGTAAGCCACCGCAGCGCTTCAAAACCATCCCTGCACGTGCCGCTCCTTGTCGCTCTCTGGCCTTATCTCATATCCTTATCCACTTCTGTGGAGAGCCTGCCACGGCACCTGCAAAGCAAGACGGACACCTTTCATAGTCACCTTGTGCTACTTGGTCGTTCTGCTCCAACCCAGCTCATGACCAGCCCCTCTTCTTACACAGCTCTTCAGAGTGCAGTTTGCTCCTTTGAGCCTGTGCGAGACACCTGTGAAAGAAAAAGAAACGCATAGGCCGATGCAGCATCCAAAGACACAGCACAACTAGGTAAGTTACTCTCATCTGCTCCCTTACCTCTGCCGCTTACCAGCCCCCGAGGCAGATGCTTCAATCTACCCTCTTCAAACAGTTACAACACCTCTAAAAGACAAAGAGGGGATGCCTAGAGGAACAGTGAGACCTACAACACAACAACTGCTACATCTGTTCCTCACTCACCTTGCCAGAGGCAGCTCTGCGCGTGACATCCCAGGTTGTACACTGCGTTACCTAACCCTTACCGTAACCCTTACCCTAACCCTTCTCACCCTTACCATTACCCAAATCCTTACCTTTACTTTTTCCTTACCCTTACTCTTTCCTTTAACCATAACCTTACCCTTACCCTATACCTTACTCCAACCCTTCCCCTTACCTTCCCCTCCCCCTTACACTTAACCTAACCCTTACCCTTCTGCTTCCCCTAAAACATATCCTAACACATTCCCTTACCCTTACACTTTCCCTAACCCTTTCTATTACCCTTACACTTACTCTTGCCCTAATCCTTGCTTGCACCCTTACACTTATCCTAACCCTTACCCTTACCCATACTCAAACCCTTACTCTAACCCTTACCCTGACCCGTACCCTTACCCTTACCCTTAACCTAAGCCTAAACCTTAAACCTTACTTTAAAGCTTACCCTTTCTGCTACACTTACCCTTAGCCAAAATCTAAACCTTACACTTACCCTTAGCATAACCCTCACCCTTACCATTACCCATACCCTTATTCTTACCCTTACCGTAACCCTTACCTTTACACTTACGGTTACCATTAACCTTACCCTTACCCTAACATTTATCCTTAACCTAACCCTTACCCTAAACCTTACCCCAACCCTTACCCTGACCCTTACATTAACCCTAACCCTTACCCTAAAACTTACACTTACTCTTAACCTTAACCTTACCCGTAACATTCACCTAATACTTACGCATACGTTTTCCTGACTTTAACCCTAAAACTAACCCTAACCATTACCCTAACATTTAACCTTACCCTAACCCTAACCCTTACTCTAACCCTTACCCTGACCTGTACCCTTACCCTTACCCTTGCCCTTATACTTACCCTAATTCTTACCCATACCCTAACACATATTTGTACCCTTAACCTTACCGTTACCCTTAACCTTACCCTTACCCTTACTCTATCCCTTACCCTTACGCTTACCCTTAACATAAACCTTACCCTTGACCTTACCCTTACCATAAGCCATACAACAACACTTACATGTACACTTACGCTTGCACTTACCCTAGCAATTACTCGTACAATTACCCTTAACCTTACTATTAAGCTAACCCTAAACCTTACCCTTATCCTAACACTTACCCTTATCCTAAACCTTACCCTTTCTGCTACACTTACCCTTTGCCTAATTCTAAACCTTACCCGAACCCTCACCCTTACCTAAATCTAACTAAAATCTAACCATTACCCTAACCCCTCACCCTTACAATATACATATTTTTACCCTTTACCTAAACCTTTACCCCAACCCTTACCTTGACCCTTACATTAACCCTAATCCTTACACTAAACCTTAAACTTACTCTTAACCTTAACCTTAGCTGTAACCTAATACTTACTCTTACGTTTCCCTCACCCTAACCCTAAAATTAACCCTAACCATTACCCTAACACTTACCCTTACCCTAACCCTTACTCTAACCCTTACAATTACCCGTACTTTTACACATACCCTTACACTTACCCTTACTCTTAAACTTACACTAACCCTTACCCTTAACTAAATCTAACCCTTACACTAAACATCATCCTTACCCTTACCATTATCCCTTCTCTTACCCTTATCCTAAACATTTCCCAAACCCTTACCCTTACATTAAACCTAACCCTTACCATAACTCTTAACCTTATCCTTAAACTTAACCTAATACTTACCCTTCCGTTTCCCTCACCCTAAACCTAAAATTAGCCTAACCATTACCCTAACACTTACCCTTACTCTAACCCTTACCCTGAACTTAAGTGTAAGTGTTAGGATAACGGTAACCTTAAGGGTGACCCTTAAGCTTATCCTTAATGTTTATGGTTAGGTTAAGGGTAATTGTACGAGTAATTACTAGGATAAGTGTAAGCGTAAGTGTACATGTAAGTGTTGATGTATGGCTTATGGTAAGGGTAAGGTAAAGGGTAAGGTTTATGTTAAGGGAAAGTGTAAGAGTAACGGATAGAATAAGGGTAAGTGTAACGGTTAAGTGTTAGGGTAATGGTTAGGGTTAATTTTAGGATTAGGGTGAGAAAAATGTAAGGTTAAGTACTAGCTTAAGGTTAAGGGTAAGGTTAAGGTTAAGAGTAAGTGTAAGGTTTAGGTTAAGGGTTAGGGTTAATGTAAGGTTCAGGGAAAGGTTTGGGGTAAGGTTTAGGGTTATGTTCAGCTTAAGGGTAAGGGTTGGGGTAAGGTTAAGGGTATGGATAAGGATAAGTGTAAGGGATAGGGTAAGGGTAAGGGTTAGCGTAAGGGTAAGATTAATGGTAAGGTTTATGTTAAGGGTAAGCGTAAGGGTAACGGATAGAGTAAGCGTAAGGGTAACGGTAAGGTTAAGGGTAAAAATATGTGTTAGGGTATGGGTTATGGTATGGGTAAGAGTTAGGGTAATGTAAGGGTAAGGGTGAGTGTAAGGGTATGGGTCAGGGTAAGGGTTAGAGTAAGGGTTAGGGTTAGGGTAAGGGTAAGTGTTAGAATAATGGTTAGGGTTAACTTTAGGGTTAGGGTGAGGGAAACGTAAGGGTAAGTATTGGGTTAAGGTAAGGGTAAGTGTAAGCTTTAGATTTAGGCTAATGGTAAATGTAGCAGAAAGGGTAAGGTTTACGATAAGGGTAAGTGTTAGGGTAAGGGTAAGGTTTAGGGTAACATAAAGGGTAAGGATTACGGTAAGGGTAAGGGTACGGGTAGAATTTGTTAGAATATGGCTTATGGTAAGGGTAAGGTTTAGGGTAAGAGTAAGTGTAAGTGTATGTGTAAGGGTACGGGTCATTGTAAGGGTTAGAGTAAGGGTTAGGGTAAGGGTAGGTGTTAGGGTAATGGTTAGGGTTAATTTTAGGGTTAGGGTGAGGGAAACGGAAGGGTAAGTATTAGGTTAAGGTTAAGGGTAAGGTTAAGGTTAAGAGTAAGTGTAAGTTTTAGGGTAAGGGTAAGGGTTAATGTAAGGGTCAGGGTAAGGGTTAAGGTAAGGTTTAGGGTTAGAGTTAGGTTAAGGTTAAGGTTTAGGGTAAGGGTAAGTTATATGTATAAGGATAAGTGTAAGGGTAAGTGTTAGGGTAAGTGTAAGGATAAGGATAAGTGTACAAGTCAGGGTAAGGTTTAGAGTTAGGATTAGGGTTTGGGTTAGGGTAAGGGTAAGTGTTAGGGTAATGGTTAGGGTTAATTTTAGGTGTATGGTGACGGATAAGAAAGGGTAAGTAGTAGGTTAAGGTTAAGCGTAAGGTTAAGGTTAAGAGTAAGTGTAAGTTTTACGGTACGGTTTAGGGTTAATGTAAGGGTCAGGGTAAGTGTTTGGGTAAGATTTAGGGTTAGGGTAAGAGTAAGTATATGGGTAATGGTAAGGGTAAGTGTTAGGGTTAGGGTAAGTGTAAGGTTTAGATTTAGGCTAAGGGTAAGTGTAGCAGAAAGGGTAAGGGTTACGGTAAGTGTAAGTGTAAGGATAAGGTTAAGGTTTAGGCTTACGTTAAGGGTAAGGGTAATGCTTTGGTAAGGGTAAGATTAAGGGTAAAGGTAAGGGTTACGGTAAGGGTAAGGGTACTGGTAGAAGTATGTGTTAGAGTACGGCTTATGGTAAGGGTACAAGTAGCTCCCCCCCCAGAGACAGGACCCAAAGGTGTACAACCAGTTCCCAACACCCCTGAGACACAGGCCCCAACCGCCCCCCCAGACACAGCGACCCAAATTCTACAAGCAGCTCCCAACCCCTGCCAGGCAGGCCCCCTACCCTATACAAGCAGTTCCCAACCCTCCTCCCCCCCCCGCCCGAGGGAGGCCCCCAAGGCCCCCACAAACACAGGCCCCTACAGTGTACAGGCAGCTCCCAGCCACCCCCAGATGCTGGCCCCAAAGTTGTACAAACAGCTCCCAGCCACCCTGCAGAAACAGATTCCTACATTGTACAAGCAGTTCCCAGCCCGCTAGACACAGGCCCTGACCCCCCACACATGCAGGCCCCAAAGGTGTACAAGCAGCTCCCACCCCTCCCCCAGACGCAGGTCCCAAGCCCCCCCCCAAACACAGGCCCCTACAACCAGCACCCAACCCCCTACCCCCGATGCCAGGCTCAAACGTGTAGAAGCAGCTCCAAACCTCCTCCCTCAACCCAGGCTCCAACAGTGTACAAGCACCTCCCAACCAACCCTCCCCTTCCCCCCCCCCACCCCCCCCCCCGCCCCCTGACACAGGCTCCAAAGGAATACAAAGAGCTCCCACCCCTCCCCCAGATGCAGGTCTCAACCCCCCCCCCACCCCCAGAAGCAGGCCCCAAAGGTGTAGAGTCAGCTCCCAACCCCCTCAATGCCGGCCCCAAGGGTCTACAAGCAGCTCCCCCCTTGCCCCCAGATACCGGCCCCCAGACACAGACCCCAAAAGCCTAATCACAGGCCCTGAACTCTAGAGGCAGGCTCCAAAACCCAGGACAAAGCCCCAGTGGTTCGAGACAGGGCCCAAATCCCAGACACAGGCCCCAAACGCTAAACATATGCCAAAAAAAGTATTAGTGCTGGTGCCAAATGTTACAGACAGGCCCAAAAGCCCGAGATGCTCAAGGCTGAGACGTAACTTGGCTTTCTGAATTACTGGAAAGCAGCTTTCATTCTCAGATAATTGTGTGCAGGCTGATTAAGGAGGTATTGGGGAGGCAAGGACAATCCCCAGACAAGGACTGTATATCTCGAAACAAGACACTGGAACTCATGATAAGGAAGCGGCAGGCGGACAGAGAAACGAATGTAAGGACTATAACTCTCGAAACTGGACATTGGAATTCATTATAAAGATACAACAAACGGGAGAATTAGCAACAACCAGCTCTTGCAATTAAGAAACATGCCAATTCAGCAGATTCCTGACCAAAGGTGAAAAGTACACTGTGAGGAAGACTCGGGGTCTTCCTCCCAAAGACCCCTGCCCACGTCCCAAAGACCCCTGCCCACAATTCTTGGAAGGCTCTGCGCAGGCGCAAGGTGCCAAAAGGCTAATTAGCATGAGAAGTGAGGGAAGGCGGGGATAGGTAATGCATATGTATAGGTGCTTGTAGAATATTGATAGATTGATTGTATAAATTCAAGACTGCTTTCTGCTTTGGGTATGCACGATAGGTGGAGAGATCCCCCGTGCATCCAGCGCAGCAATAAAGAATATACCACTTAAAGGAATTTCGGCTTCGATCTTTGAATCAATTTGGCGACCCAGATGGGACAACCTCTCTGCCGGACCGCAGGACCCACTGGGAACAGGACTCCCTAGGGTACCCCCGGGATTTCCCGGAGGGACTCCTCGACTCACCGGATCACTGCGGAGGCAGACAAGGACCCCATCATTGTAAGTGAGTATATTCTTTATTCTGGTTTGGTTTTCTGGTAGACCGGTCATCTGGAACTGTCTGTAAGTCAGAAGGTGATCTTCTGCGAGGCAGTGTTTGGTATATACTTTGTGGTTATCACCATAAGTACATGTTTGGGGACCTTAAGGAAGGAGCTCGCTTTAAGGTCCATCTGGAATTGTGTTGTCTATTTCGGTTTTCTGACTCATGGAGTATGGTATTTAACTCTGGTTATTGTTACTGCGATTTTGGCTATTTTCCTGGTGGTAATAGTAGGTTCGTGGCATTGTTATAAGAAAGATATCGTTACGGTGTTACACAGTTCGGTTTTCTGACTTATCGCATGTGGAATTTGACTCTGACTATTGTTACTGTGATTTTGGCAATATTGCTGGTAATAGTAGTTTTGTGGCATCGCTACTGAAAGATATTGCGTGCCCGTATTTTTGTGAGTGATACGTTTTGTGATACGCTTTTGTAAGTAACATGTGTATTCTGAAAGTGTAAACTGGAAACTGGGGGGGCAAACAAGCAGTGAAATTTTAAAGAAAAGTGTGTTAGGATGTGTTTTAAGTCACTGGAAGGATATTGGAGGATCTGCCGGTGGAAGTGTGAACAGGAAAACATTGATAAAATATCGTAATCAGTGGTGGCCGCTTTATAAGCTGGAATGTGGAGAAAAGTGGCCCCTAAATGGAACTTTAAACTATAATATTTTGCTACAGTTAATGTTGTTTTTTGAGAAGCAGAACAGGATGAAATGTTGTATACTGATGTTTCAGCATCTTGGTGGGAAAAGGTAGGGAATTAAGTTGGCCCCTGACTGAACCTTTGATGTTGGCATTAGAGAAGTACAGGCTGGAGAAAGATAAAGGAAGTGTTAAAAGGGTTGTTGAAAGTGTTAAAGGTGTTTGAAGTTGAATGAGCAGGGAAAGAGGATGTAGGAATGTTAATAGTTCTGCCTCTGCCCGAGGCAGAGATCTTAAAATCATGGGTGTTAGCCCTTTAGGGCAAAGGGACCATGATCGGTCCGAGAGAGTTGTCACAGAAACAGAAAAGAGGTACACTCTTAAAACAACCTGAGTTCATGTGCGAGCTCAGATTGCTGATGGGACCGTTCAGGGAACTGTGGACAATTGCATTCCCCTGACCGACCCCCACTAAGACCCGAATCATCCTGAAAATCATGAACGGTTAAGTAAATACTAAAACCTGGATGAATTGGGAATTGAGAATATGCTTCCAACAAGGTCTAAAAGAAAGCCCTATGGAATTTTTGGACCAACTCTGAAATGTAATGAAAATAAATAAATAAATAAATAAATAAATAAATAAATAAAACAAAACGGTTTGGACCTGGCTTTGGAGGACAAATTGACTAGCCTTTTCCTAGGGTAATCAACCCCTGATTTCAACAGGAATAACGGGGACCTGGGGAATCTACCCTAGCGGATCCTCCACTGGTTATAATGAAGCTAGGGGAGGAATGGAAGTGAAATTTCTTATTGCTATGGGGCAACGTATTCAGTTCTAAATCAAGCATTAATGCCTTCACAGAATTATTATGTTAGGGTAAAAGGTGTGTCGTGGTTTAACCCGGCCGGCAGCTAAACACCACGCAGCTGTTCGCTCACCCTCACCCTCCCTCTCTGGGACGGGGGAGAGAAATGGAAAGTGAAGCCCGTGAGTTGAGATAAAGACAGTTTAATAAGACAAAATAATAATAATAATAATAATAATAATAATAATAATAATAATAATAATAATAATACAATGATGATAATAGTACCACTACTAATAATGTGTACAAACAAGTGATGCACAATGCAATTGCTCACCACCCGCTGACCGATGCCCAGCCTAACCCCGAGCAGTCCGGCCCCCTCCCCCTGGCTAGCCACCCCTATGTATTGTTTAGCCTGACGTCAGATGCTATGGAATACCCCTTTGGCTAGTTTGGGTCACCTGTCCTGGGTCTGTCCCCTCCCAGCTCTTACTGCACCCCCAGCCTGCCTGTTGGCAGGACAGAGCAAGAAGCTGAGATGTCCTTGGCTTGGTATAAGCATTGCTCTGCAACAATTGAAACATCGGGGTGTTATCAGCACTCTTCTCATCCTAAGCCAAAACATAGCATTCTCCCAGCTACTAGGAAGAAAATTAACTCTGTTCTAACTGAAACCAGGACAAGGTGTAACCGAAAAGGCTTATTTTTGTGAACCTTTGAAGTACAAGTTAGGGAAACAATGGGGCATACACAGATTTTTATCTATGCCTAGCTCCTCATGGGCACTCTTAGGTAGAGATTTATTAGAGCAAGTAGGAGCAGAAATTGTCTTTGAAAAGGGGAAAATGGAATTAAGAACAGGAGAAGAACAACTAATAAATGTGTTAAGCTTGGCACTAATACAAACTGACCCTAAAAGTGAAATACCTTTAGAGATCACAGATCAAGTATGTCCAGGAGTTTGGGCTACTGAAGTCCTTGGAAGAGCTAAAAATGTGACCTTAATGATTATTAAATTAAAGCCAGGACAGAAACCCGTTAAGGTTAAGTAATATCCTTTGAGGATAGAAGATAGGAAAGGAATTAAAGAGATAATTGATAAATTTTTACAGTATGGATTATTGATTGAATGCGAATCAGAATACAATGCACCCATATTGCCAATTAAAAAGGCAGATGAAAAAGCTATAGGCTAGTTCAGGATTTGAGGGCCATAAATAAAATCACTGAGGATATATGTTGCGAGGACATTTGTTGTCGACGGAAGGAAGACACAGACGCTCAATATGAGTGATCAGTGAACTTCGATTTATTGGATAGCTCAGTCGTCTTTTATCTAATTCAATATAATTAGCTCATACATATTGCAAAAGCTAAGCTCATGATTGGTTAGTGCATTTCTCTATTCTATCAGCTAGTTTCCCACCAAAGTAACACAGTTAGTACTTTCCCAGCATACCAACAGATATCATGTTCTTGTACCTGAAACCTCCCTGAAACCTCCCTAAAACCTCCCAGAACTTACATTCCTTCCCAGGCCGCATTCACGTATTTTCTCAGGCTTATTTACGTACTTTCTCAGGCTCATTTGAGCTGTGTTCGATACTTTGTTAACTTGCGGCCTCCTAGCTGTGCAATGTTCACATGGCCTACTTCGCTTAACCATTCCTCCACAGATACACATCCAGTAGTGGCAAACCCTTATACTTTGCTGACTAAATTAAAGAATAGTCAAGTCTGGTTTACCGTACTGGATTTAAAAGATGCCTTCTTCTGCCTAGGCTTAGCCACAGAAAGCCAAAACCTATTCGCCTTTGAATGGGAAAATCCCGATTCAGGCAGAAAGACGCAGCTTACGTGGACATTACTACCTCAAGGATTCAAGAATAGCCCCACTATTTTTGGAAACCAATTAGCAAGGGAACTCGAAACATGGATACCTCCGGACACTGAAGGTGCTTTGTTACAATATGTAGATGATCTCTTAATAGCTACCGAGACTAAAGGGAGTTGGATTCAATGGACTATAAGTCGTCTTAATTTTCTGGGTTTAAATGGATATCAAGTCTCTTGACAGAAAGTCCAGCTGGCTCAACAAAGTGTGACCTATCTGGGATTTGAAATTTCGGAAGGACAACGAGAACTAGGAACTGAACATAAGGAAGTCATTTGCCGGACTCCAGAACCTCAAATGGTAAAGGAGCTACAAAGCTTTTTAGGAATGACAGGTTGGTGTCGCCTTTGGATTTATAATTATGGACTATTGGTAAAGCCTCTATGTGAATTGATAAAGATTAACCAGTCAAAGTTAGTCTGGACTGGAGAAGCACAAAAAGTCTTTAAACAACTTAAACAAGAATTGATGATTTTGAAATATCAAGCAATATTGGTAGAACAGGACGACGTGGAAATTGTGATAATTCATATTGTGAATCTAGCCTCTTTTCTTAGTGATGCTCCGGCACAAGCTGTGATTCACGATTGTTTAGAAACTCTAGAGACTGTGTATTCCAGCCGACCAGACCTTAAGGAGGAGCCCATGGAAGACGCGGAAGAAACTTGGTTCACGGATGGGAGCAGTTTTGTTACGCAAAGACAACGTAAAGCTGGATATGCTATAACAACTACTCAGCAGGTAATCGAGTCTAAGCCTTTACCCCCTGGAACATCAGCTCAAAAGGCGGAGATAGTTGCTCTCACGAGAGCATTGGAACTGGCAGCGGGAAAAAGGGTAAATATTTGGACAGATTCTAAATATACATTCGGCGTGGTACATGCTCATGGAGCAATTTGGAAAGAACATGGATTGCTGACCGCTCAGTGAAAACACAAAGTATGCTGAAGAAATTTTAAAATTGTTAGAGGCTGTAAAACAACCAGAAAAGGTAGCTATCATGCATTGTCAGGGACACCAAAAGGGGAACACCGATTTTGAAATTGGAAAATCGATTGGCAGAGGCTAAGCAGGCAGCTGAAATAACTGAGGTGAAGGCATTGTCTTTGATACCAGACGGTAAAATCCAAACTATATCCAAATTATACAAAAGAAGACTTAAAATTAATTGAAGATTTGAAAGGTAAAATGAAACCAGATGGATGAGTATATTTAAAAGATAACCACATAGTAATACCCTCTAGTTTGACATGGCCCATAGTTCTTACAGAACACAATAAAATGCACTGGGGAGCTGGCACACTGCATAAGAGCCCGAGTCAGACATTAGTGGGACGATATGATAAAACAAGTAACTCAACAATGTAGCATTTGCTTACACAATAACCCCAATACCAAGAATAGAATAAAATTTGGAATAATCGGTAAAGGAAATTATTCGGGGCAACAGTGGCAAATTGATTTTTCAGAACTCCCTAGAAAAGGGGGGTATCATTATTTACTGGTTCTGACTGACACGTTTTCAGGAAGGCCTGAAGCCTTTCCCTGTCGAACAAACAAAGCAAGAGAAGTGGTTAAAGTCTTGTTAAATGAAATAATACCATGCTTTGGGATTCTAGTAGCAATGTCTTCTGATAGAGTTTCACATTTTTGTGCACAAGTGGTAGACCAGATAAGTAAGATTCTAAAGATAGATTGGCAACTGCATACTCCTTATAGACCACAGGCAAGTGGACAGGTAGAAAAAATGAACCATTTAATTAAACAATAAATAGCTAAAATTGGATAAGAAGCTAATTTGTCATGGCCTCAATCCCTCCCTTTAGCATTACTTGGAATTAGAGTTAAACCTAGAATAAAAGGAAATTTGAGTCCCTTCAAAATCTTATATGGAAGGCCATAGCCATTTCTATTTAGTGGAGAGGACCTAACGCAGTTAGGATCAGAATATTTATATGCTTATATAACTGAACTTCAGAAACAATTAAATAAAGTACATACATTTGTTTTAGGGACCAGGGCTAGAGGGTTGGATCAACCAATCCACCCCTTTAAGCCCGGGGATTATATATATATAAAGACTTTGTCAGGACAACCCGTGCAGGAAAAATGTAAGGAAAGTGGATGGGACCACACCAAGTATTAGTGACAACACACACCGCCATTAAGATTAAGAAGCAAGCAGCTTGGATCCACAATTCAAGGGTGAAGAAGGCCCCGGCGAGGATATGGACCACCACTCCAATTGGACCAACAAAATTACGGTTTTCCAGATCCTAATGATTGCAGGGGTGCGGTTCTCGGATTTGGGGTGGGCAACTTGGGATGAGAACTTACACCTGACCTTAATACAGACAATTTCTCAAGTAACTAATAAGACGAATTGTTGGGTATGCACCCATCTGCCACAGCATGGGAATAAGGGTGTATCGTTAATTGGGATTCCCTTGCCTGCAAACTTATCTTGGACTAATTTGTGGGAAAACACATCTTGGGGTCGAAAATATTAAGCAGTTTTGGAACTAGAAGTGAGTAGCTTCTTGCCGTTAGAATCCTATTATGTGTGTGTACAAAGGTGTAACCTGCCTAAGGGTATAGGAAAACAGCATTGTATAAATACGGATACTACTTATGTGGGAAATCAGACATCTTGTAATTGAACAATTGATATTAGTACGACTAGCGGCTGGGCAAATTCAACCAGCTGGACGGTTCCAGAAGGAAAAGGGTGGTATTGGCTATGCAATGATACAGCCCGTAAGGTCTTGCCTGAGAATTGGAAGGGAACTTGCACTCTTGGAGCGGTAGTCCCCAATATGACAGTACATGATGTAGTGCTTCGAGGTTACTTGAGAACTCATATGCGGAGAATCAGACGAAAAATTAACAATCCATTGATAGAGAGACACACCCCTTTTCATAGTTTTGTGCGATGGTTTATCCCATGGTTAGGAGTGAGTGAATTGGAAAAGGCAATAGTTAATATTTCTGCAATTATAGAGAAGTTAGAAAACAAAATTCTGGATGCTATAAAGGCTCAACAAGAAGAGATACCTAGTTTATCACAGGTAGTATTCCAAAATCGGATGGCCCTAGACTTGTTACTGGCCACTCAAGGGGGAGTCTGTACAGTAATAAACACAAGTTGTTGTATGTATGTAGATCAGAGTGGAAGGATCTCTACCGACCTGGAAGAAATATGGAAGCAGACCAGGATCCTACATGAGATCAGTAAAGATGATCTTTCATGGAGTTTTAGTGAACTATGGACTAAGTTAACCTCCTGGTTGCCCAATTTCCAATGGTTGAAACAAGTATTCATTGCTCTAATCGTATTAGTAGTGTTAGGAATATTTGTGTGCATGTTGTTTAGATGCCTGCTTTGTTGTGTTACTGTAAATAAAGAAAGTATCTGATGCAAAAGAATTTGCATGGGAAAAGAAAAGGGGGGATTGATTAAGGAGGTATTGGGGAGGCAAGGACAATCCCCAGACAAGGACTGTATATCTCGAAACAAGACACTGGAACTCATGATAAGGAAGCGGCAGGCGGACAGAGAAACGAATGTAAGGACTATAACTCTCGAAACTGGACATTGGAATTCATTATAAAGATACAACAAACGGGAGAATTGGCAACAACCAGCTCTTGCAATTAAGAAACATGCCAATTCAGCAGATTCCTGACCAAAGGTGAAAAGTACACTGTGAGGAAGACTCGGGGTCTTCCTCCCAAAGACCCCTGCCCACGTCCCAAAGACCCCTGCCCACAATTCTTGGAAGGCTCTGTGCAGGAGCAAGGTGCCAAAAGGCTAATTAGCATGAGAAGCGAGGGAAGGCGGGGATAGGTAATGCATATGTATAGGTGCTTGTAGAATATTGATAGATTGATTGTATAAATTCAAGACTGCTTTCTGCTTTGGGTATGCACGATAGGTGGAGAGATACCCCGTGCATCCAGCGCTGCAATAAAGAATATACCACTTAAAGGAATTTCGGCTTCGATCTTTGAATCAAGGCTAGATAGGATGGGGCTTCAGGCACCTCTTCACCTGAGGAAACACACTGCCATCAGGCACCGCTGTGCCAGACAAGCTTGTTCTGCTAGAACACCCTACTCAGATGCACTGTGGCATTCAAGTGAACTGCTTTCATGCAAATATAACGACTGATGTTACAACCCACCTTGCCTGTGGCACCTGATGAACAGAAGAGTAAGCCACCGCAGCGCTTCAAAACCATCCCTGCACGTGCCGCTCCTTGTCGCTCTCTGGCCTTATCTCATATCCTTATCCACTTCTGTGGAGAGCCTGCCACGGCACCTGCAAAGCAAGACGGACACCTTTCATAGTCACCTTGTGCTACTTGGTCGTTCTGCTCCAACCCAGCTCATGACCAGCCCCTCTTCTTACACAGCTCTTCAGAGTGCAGTTTGCTCCTTTGAGCCTGTGCGAGACACCTGTGAAAGAAAAAGAAACACATAGGCCGATGCAGCATCCAAAGACACAGCACAACTAGGTAAGTTACTCTCATCTGCTCCCTTACCTCTGCCGCTTACCAGCCCCCGAGGCAGATGCTTCAATCTACCCTCTTCAAACAGCTACAACACCTCTAAAAGACAAAGAGGGGATGCTTAGAGGAACAGTGAGACCTACAACACAACTGCTACATCTGTTCCTCACTCACCTTGCCAGAGGCAGCTCTGCGTGTGACGTCCCAGGTTGTACACTGCGTTACCTAACCCTTACCGTAACCCTTACCCTAACCCTTCTCACCCTTACCATTACCCAAATCCTTACCTTTACTTTTTCCTTACCCTTACTCTTTCCTTTAACCATAACCTTACCCTTACCCTATACCTTACTCCAACCCTTCCCCTTACCTTCCCCTTCCCCTTACACTTAACCTAACCCTTACCCTTCTGCTTCCCCTAAAACATATCCTAACACTTTCCCTTACCCTTAAACTTACCCTAACCCTTTCTATTACCCTTACACTTACTCTTGCCCTAATCCTTGCTTGCACCCTTACACTTATCCTAACCCTTACCCTTACCCTTACTCAAACCCTTACTCTAACCCTTACCCTGACCTGTACCATTTCCCTTACCCTTACCCTTATTCATACCATTACCCTTACCCTTAACCTTACCCTTACCCTAACACTTACCCTCACCCTTAACCTTTCTGCTACACTTACCCTTTTCCTAAACCTAAACCTTACTCTTACCCTTACCCTTAACCTAAGCCTAAACCTCAAACCTTACCGTAAAGCTTACCCTTTCTGCTACACTTACCCTTAGCCTAAATCTAAACCTTACGTTTACCCTTAGCCTAACCCTCACCCTTACCATTACCCATACCCTTATCCTTACCCTAACCCTTACCTTTACACTGACGGTTACCATTAACCTTACACTTACCCTAACACTTATCCTGAACCTAACCCTTACCCTAAACCTTACGCCAACCCTTACATTAACCCTAACCCTTACCCTAAACCTTACACTTACTCTTAACATTAACCTTACCCTTAACCTTTAGCTAATACTTAACCTTACGTTTTTCTCACCCTAACCCTATAATTAACCATAACCATTACGCTAACACTTAACCTTACCCTTACAATAAGCCATACAACAACACTTTACCATTAATCTTACCCTTACGCTAACCCTTACCCTTACCCTATCCCTTACACTTTTCCTTATCCATACCCTTAACCTTACCCCAACCCTTACCCTTAAGCTGAACCTAACCCTAAACCTTACCCCAAACCTTTCCCTGAACCTTACATTAACACTAACCCTTAACCTAAACCTTACACTTACTCTTAACCTTAACCTTACCCTTAACCTTACCCTTAACCTTAAGCTAGTACTTAACCTTACATTTTTCTCACCCTAATCCTAAAATTAACCCTAACCATTACCCTAACACTTAACCGTTACACTTACCCTTATTCTATCCGTTACCCTTACGCTTTCCCTTAACATAAACCTTACCCTTGACCTTACCCTTACCATAAGCCATACAACAACACTTAAATGTACACTTACGCTTACACTTACCCTAGCATTTACTCGTACAATTACCCTTACCCTTAACCTAAGCTGAAACTTTAAACCTTACAGTAAACCTTACCCTTTCTGCTACACTTACCCTTAGCCTAAATCTAAACCTTACACTTACCCTTACTGTAACCCTCACCCTTATCATTACCAATACCCTTACTCTTACCCTTACCCTAACCCTTACAATTACCCGTACTTTTACACATACCCTTACACTTACCCTTACTCTTAAACTTACACTAACCCTTACCCTTAACTAAATCTAACCCTTACACTAAACATCATCCTTACCCTTACCATTATCCCTTCTCTTACCCTTATCCTAAACATTTCCCAAACCCTTACCCTTACATTAAACCTAACCCTTACCATAACTCTTAACCTTATCCTTAAACTTAACCTAATACTTACCCTTATGTTTCCCTCACCCTAAACCTAAAATTAGCCTAACCATTACCCTAACACTTACCCTTACTCTAACGCTTACCCTGAACTGTACCCTTACACTTCCACTTACCCACTTAAGTGTAAGAGTTAGGATAACGTTAACCTTAAGGGTGACCCTTTAGCTTATCCTTAATGTTTATGGTTAGGTTAAGAACAAGGGTAATGGTTTGGTAAGGGTAAGGTTAAGGGTAATTTTACGAGTAATTGCTAGGGTAAGTGTAAGCGTAAGTGTACATGTAAGTGTTGTTGTATGGCTTATGGTAAGGGTAAGGTCAAGGGTAAGGTTTATGTTAAGGGTAAGCGTAAGGGTAAGGGATAGAGTAAGGGTAAGGGTAAGGTTAAGGGTAACGGTAAGGTTAAGGGTACAAATATGTGTTAGGGTATGGGTTATGGTATGGGTAAGAATTAGGGTAAGTGTAAGGGTAAGGGTCAGGGTAATGGTAAGAGTAAGGGTTAGGGTTAGGGTAAGGTTAAGTGTTAGGGTAATGGTTAGGGTTAGTTTTAGGGTTAAAGTCAGGAAAATGTATGCGTAAGTATTAGGTGAATGTTAAGGGTAAGGTTAAGGTTAAGAGTAAGTGTAAGGTTTAGGGTAAGGGTTAGGGTTAATGTAAGGGTCAGGGTAAGGGTTGGGGTAAGGTTTAGGGTAAGGGTTAGGGTACGAATAAGTGTTAGGGTAAGGGTAAGGTTAATGGTAACCGTAAGTGTAAGGGTAAGGGTTAGGGTAAGGGGAAGAGTAAGGGGAAGGGGAAGTCTAAGGGTCCGGGTCAGGGTAAAAGTTAGAGTAAGGGTTAGGGTTAGGGTTCGGTAAGGGTAAGTGTTAGGGTAATGGTTACGGTTAATTTTAGGGTTATGGTGAGGGAAACGTAAGGGTATGTATTAGTTTAAGGGTAAGGTTAAAGTTAAGATTAAGTGTAAGGTTTAGGTTAAGGGTTAGGGTTAGAGTAAGGGTTAGGGTTAGGGTTAGGGTAAGGGTTAGGGATAATGTAAGGGTCAGGGTAAAGGTTGGGGTAAGGTTTAGTGTAAGGGTAAAAGTAAGTATAATGGTAAGGGTAAGAGTGAAGGTTAGGGTAATGGTTAGATTTAGGTAAGGGTGAGGGTTAGGGTAAGGTTTAGAATTAGGCAAAGGGTAAGTGTAGCAGAAAGGGTAAGGTTTAGGATAAGGGTAAGTGTTAGGATAAGGGTAAGGTTTAGGGTTAGCTTAATAGTAAGGTTAAGGGTAATTGTACGAGTAATTGCTAGGGTAAGTGCAAGCGTAAGTGTACATGTAAGTGTTGTTGTATGGCTTATGGTAAGGGTAAGGTCAAGGGTAAGGTTTATGTTAAGGGTAAGCGTAAGGGTAACGGATAGAGTAAGGGTAAGGGTAAGGTTAAGGGTAACGGTAAGGTTAAGGGTACAAATATGTGTTAGGTTATGGGTTATGGTATGGGTAAGAATTAGGGTAAGTATAAGGGTAAGGGTAAGTGTAAGGGTACAGGTCAGGGTAAGGGTTAGAGTAAGGGTTAGGGTTAGGGTTAGGGTAAGGTTAAGTGTTAGGGTAATGGTTAGGGTTAGTTTTAGGGTTAAAGTCAGGAAAACGTATGCGCAAATATTAGGTTAATGTTAAGGGTAAGGTTAAGGTTAAGAGTAAGTGTAAGGTTTAGGCTAAGGGTTAGGGTTAATGTAAGGGTCAGGGTAAGGGTTGGGGTAAGGTTTAGGGTAAGGGTTAGGTTCAGGATAAGTGTTAGGGTAAGGGTAAGGTTAATGGTAACCGTAAGTGTAAAGGTAAGGGTTACGGTAAGGGTAAGAATAAGGGTATGGGTAATGGTAAGGGTGAGGGTTAGTCTAAGGGTAAGTGTAAGGTTTAGATTTAGGCTAAGGGTAAGTGTAGCAGAAAGGGTAAGGCTTACGGTAAGGGTAAGTGTTAGGATAAGGGTAAGGTTTAGGGTTAGGTTAAGGGTATGGGATCGGGTAAGGGTAAGGGTAAGGGTAAGGGTAAGGGTAAGGGTTACCGTAAGGGTACGGGTACGGGTAGAAGTATGTGTTAGAGTATGGGTTATGGTAAAGGTAAGGGTTAGGGTAAGGGTAAGTGTTGGGGTAATGGTTAGGGTTAATTTTAGGGTTAGGGTGAGGGAAAAGTAAGGGTAAGTATTAGGTTAAGGTTAAGGGTAAGGTTAAGGTTAAGTGTAAGTTTTAGGGTAAGGGTTAATGTAAGGGTCAGGGTAAGGGTTCAGGTAAGGTTTAGGGTTAGGGTTAGGTTAAGGTTAAGTGTTAGGGTAAGCGTAAGTAGTATGGATAAGTATAAGTGTAAGGGATAGGGTAAGGGTAAATGTTAGGGTAAGGGTAAGGTTAATGGTAACCGTAAGTGTAAGGGTAAGGGTTAGGGTAAGGGGAAGAGTAAGGGGAAGGGGAAGGGGAAGTCTAAGGGTCCGGGTCAGGGTAAAAGTTAGAGTAAGGGTTAGGGTTAGGGTTCGGTAAGGATAAGTGTTAGGGTAATGGTTACGGTTAATTTTAGGGTTATGGTGAGGGAAACGTAAGGGTATGTATTAGTTTAAGGGTAAGGTTAAAGTTAAGATTAAGTGTAAGGTTTAGGTTAAGGGTTAGGGTTAGAGTAAGGGTTAGGGTTAGGGTAAGGGTTAATGTAAGGGTCAGGGTAAGGGTTGGGGTAAGGTTTAGTTTAAGGGTAAAAGTAAGTATAATGGTAAGGGTAAGAGTGAAGGTTAGGGTAATGGTTAGATTTAGGTAAGGGTGAGGGTTAGGGTAAGGTTTAGAATTAGGCAAAGGGTAAGTGTAGCAGAAAGGGTAAGGTTTAGGATAAGGGTAAGTGTTAGGATAAGGGTAAGGTTTAGGGTTAGCTTAATAGTAAGGTTAAGAGTAATTGTACGAGTAATTGCTAGGGTATGTGCAAGCGTAAGTGTACATGTAAGTGTTGTTGTATGGCTTATGATAAGGTTTAGGTTAAGGTTAAGGTTTATGTTAAGTGTAAGTGTAAGGGTAACGGAGACAGTAAAGGTAAGGGTAAGGGGAACGGTAAGGTTAAGGCTACAAGTACGTGTTAGGGTATGGGTTATGGTAAGGGTAAGGGTTAGGGTAAGGGTAAGTGTAAGGGTACGGGTCAGGGTAAGGGTTAGAGTAAGGGTTAGAGTTACGGTTAGGGTTAGGGTAAGGGTAAGTGTTGGGGTAATGGTTAGGGTTAATTTTAGGGTTAGGGTGAGGGAAACGTAAGGGTAAGTGTTAGTGTAATGGTTAAGGGTAAGGTTAAGAGTAAGTGTAAGTTTTAGGGTAAGGGTTAGGGTTAATGTAAGGTTCAGGGTAAGGGTTGGGGTAAGGTTTAGGGTTAGGGTTAGGTTAAGGGTAAAGATTAGGGCAAGGGTAAGGGCATGGATAAGGATAAGTGTAAGTGTTAGGGTAAGGGTAATGTTAAAGGTAACAGTAAGTGTAAGGAGAAGGGTTAGGGTAAGGGTAAGGGTAAGAGTATTGGTAATGATAAGGGTGAGGGTTACAGTAGGGGTAAATGCAAGGTTTAGATTTCGGCTAAGGGTAAGTGTAGCAGAAAGGGTAAGGTTTACTGTAAGGTTTCGGCTTAGGTTAAGGGTAAGGGTAAGGGTAATTGTACGAGTAATTTTAGGGTTAGGGTAAGGTCAAGTGTTAGGGTAATGTTTAGGGTTAATTTTAGGGTTAGGGTGAGGGAAACGTAAGGGTAAGTATTAGGTTACAGCTAAGGTTAAGGTTAAGAGTAAGTGTAAGGTTTAGGGTAAGGGTTAGGGTTAATTTAAGGGTCAGGGTAAGGGTTGGGGTAAGGTTTAGGGTAAGGGTTAGGTTAAGGGTAAGTGTTAGGGTAAGAGTAAGGTTAATGGTAACCGTAAGTGTAAAGGTAAGGGTTAGGGTAAGGGTAAGAATAAGGGTATGGGTAATGGTAAGGGTGAGGGTTAGTCTAAGGGTAAGTGTAAGGTTTAGATTTAGGCTAAGGGTAAGTGTAGCAGAAAGGGTAAGGTTTACGGTAAGGGTAAGTGTTAGGATAAGGGTAAGGTTTAGGGTTAGGTTAAGGGTAAGGGATAGGGTAAGGGATAGGGTAAGGGATAGGGATAGGGTAAGGTAAGGGTAAGGGTTAGGGTAACAGTAAGGGTAAGGGTACGGGTAGAAGTATGTGTTAGAGTAGGGGTTATGGTAAGGGTAAGGGTAAGGGTAAGGGTTAGGGTAAGAGTAAGTGTAAGGGTATGTGTAAGTGTACGGGTCACTGTAAGTGTTAGAGTAAGGGTTATGTTAGGGGTAACTGTTAGGGTAATGGTTAGGGTTAATTTTAGGGTTAGTGTGAGGAAAACGAAAAGGTAAGTATTAGGTTAAGGTTAAGAGCAAGTGTAAGGTTTAGGTTAAGGGTAAGGGTTAATGTAAGCGTCCTGGAAAGGGTTCAGGTAAGGTTTAGGGTTAGAGTTAGGTTAGGGTTAAGTGTTAGGAAAAGGGTAAGTTGTATGTATAAGAATAAGTGTGAGAGTAAGGGTATTGGTAATGATAAGGGTGAGGGTTAAGGATAAGGTATAAGGATAAGAGTATTTTAATTTTTTAATTCAATTAATTTTAAATTAAATTTTTTTAATTTAATTAATTAATATTTTAATTGTACGAGTAATTGTTAGGGTAAGTTTAAGCGTAAGTGTACATTTAAGTGTTGTTGTATGGCTTATTTTAAGGGTAAGGTTAAGTGTTAGCGTAATGGTTATGGTTAATTATAGGGTTAGGGTGAGAAAAACGTAAGGTTAAGTATTAGCTTAAGGTTAAGGGTAAGGTTAATGTTAAGAGTAAGTGTAAGGTTTAGGGTAAGGGTTAGGGTTAATGTAAGGGTCAGGGTAAGGGTTGGGGTAAGGTTTAGGGTAAGGGTTAGGTTCAGGATAAGTGTTAGGGTAAGTGTAAGGTTAATGGTAACCGTAAGTGTAAAGGTAAGGGTTAGGGTAAGGATAAGGGTTTGGGTAATGGTAAGGGTGAGGGTTATGCTAAGAGTAAGTGTAAGGTTTAGATTTAGGCTAAGGGTAAGTGTAGCAGAAAGGGTAAGGTTTACGGTAAGGTTTAAGGTTTAGGGTTAGGTTAAGGGTACGGGTAAGGGTAAGGGTACGGGTCAGGGTAAGGGTTAGAGTAAGGGTAAGGGTAAGGGTTAGGATAAGTGTAAGGGTGCAAGCAAGGATTAGGGCAAGAGTAAGTGTAAGGGTAATAGAAAGGGTTAGGGTAAGTTTAAGGGTAAGGGAAAGTGTTAGGATATGTTTTAGGGAAAGCAGAAGGGTAAGGGTTAGGTTAAGTGTAAGGGGAAGGGGAAGGTAAGGGGAAGGGTTGGAGTAAGGTATAGGGTAAGGGTAAGGTTATGGTTAAAGGAAAGAGTAAGGGTAAGGAAAAAGTAAAGGTAAGGATTTGGGTAATGGTAAGGGTGAGAAGGGTTAGGGTAAGGGTTACGGTAAGGGTTAGGTAACGCAGTGTACAACCTGGGACGTCACACGCAGAGCTGCCTCTGGCAAGGTGAGTGAGGAACAGATGTAGCAGTTGTTGTGTTGTAGGTCTCACTGTTCCTCTAAGCATCCCCTCTGTCTTTTAGAGGTGTTGTAGCTGTTTGAAGAGGGTAGATTGAAGCATCTGCCTCGGGGGCTGGTAAGCGGCAGAGGTAAGGGAGCAGATGAGAGTAACTTACCTAGTTGTGCTGTGTCTTTGGATGCTGCATCGGCCTATGCGTTTCTTTTTCTTTCACAGGTGTCTCGCACAGGCTCAAAGGAGCAAACTGCACTCTGAAGAGCTGTGTAAGAAGAGGGGCTGGTCATGAGCTGGGTTGGAGCAGAACGACCAAGTAGCACAAGGTGACTATGAAAGGTGTCCGTCTTGCTTTGCAGGTGCCGTGGCAGGCTCTCCACAGAAGTGGATAAGGATATGAGATAAGGCCAGAGAGCGACAAGGAGCGGCACGTGCAGGGATGGTTTTGAAGCGCTGCGGTGGCTTACTCTTCTGTTCATCAGGTGCCACAGGCAAGGTGGGTTGTAACATCAGTCGTTATATTTGCATGAAAGCAGTTCACTTGAATGCCACAGTGCATCTGAGTAGGGTGTTCTAGCAGAACAAGCTTGTCTGGCACAGCGGTGCCTGATGGCAATGTGTTTCCTCAGGTGAAGAGGTGCCTGAAGCCCCATCCTATCTAGCCTGCACACAATTATCTGAGAATGAAAGCTGCTTTCCAGTAATTCAGAAAGCCAAGTTACGTCTCAGCCTTGAGCATCTCGGGCTTTTGGGCCTGTCTGTAACATTTGGCACCAGCACTAATACTTTTTTTGGCATATGTTTAGCGTTTGGGGCCTGCGTCTGGGATTTGGGCCCTGTCTCGAACCACTGGGGCTTTGTCCTGGGTTTTGGAGCCTGCCTCTAGAGTTCAGGGCCTGTGATTAGGCTTTTGGGGTCTGTGTCTGGGGGCCGGTATCTGGGGGCAAGGGGGGAGCTGCTTGTAGACCCTAGGGGCCGGCATTGAGGGGGTTGGGAGCTGACTCTACACCTTTGGGGCCTGCTTCTGGGGGCGGGGGGGGGTTGAGACCTGCATCTGGGGGAGGGGTGGGAGCTCTTTGTATTCCTTTGGAGCCTGTGTCAGGGGGCGGGGGTTTGGGGTGGGAAGGGGAGGGTTGGTTGGGAGGTGCTTGTACACTGTTGGAGCCTGGGTTGAGGGAGGAGGTTTGGAGCTGCTTCTACACCTTTGGGCCTGGCATCGGGGGTAGGGGGTTGGGTGCTGGTTGTAGGGGCCTGTGTTTGGGGGGGGGGCTTGGGACCTGCGTCTGGGGGAGGGGTGGGAGCTGCTTGTACACCTTTGGGGCCTGCATCTGTGGGGGGTCAGGGCCTGTGTCTAGCGGGCTGGGAACTGCTTGTACAATGTAGGAATCTGTTTCTGCAGGGTGGCTGGGAGCTGTTTGTACAACTTTGGGGCCAGCATCTGGGGGTGGCTGGGAGCTGCCTGTACACTGTAGGGGCCTGTGTTGGTGGGGGGCTTGGGGGCCTCCCTCGGGGGGGGGGGGGAGGGTTGGGAGCTGCTTGTATAGGGTAGGGGGCCTGCCTGGCAGGGGTTGGGAGCTGCTTGTAGAATTTGGGTCGCTGTGTCTGGGGGGGGGGGTTGTGGCCTGTGTCTCAGGGGTGTTGGGAACTGGTTGTACACCTTTGGGTCCTGTCTCAGGGGGGGAGCTACTTGTACACTTTTGGGGTCTGTATTTGAGGGGGGTTGGGAGCTGCTTGTGCACTTTTGGACCTATGTTTAGGCTGGTTGGGAGTTGCTCATGCATTCTAGGTGCCTCCCTTTTGAGAAGGGTTGGGGCCTGCATCTGTGGGTGGTTGGGAGCTGCTTGTACACTATAGGGGCCATGGTCTTGGAGGGGGGTCTGGGCTGTTTATACACCTCTGTGGCCTGTGTTTGGGGGGGGGGGGGTGGGCCTGTGCCTGGGGAAGTTGGGAGCTGTTTGTTCACTCTAGGAGCCTCCATTTGGGGGTCTTTGGGGCCTCCCTTTGAGGGGGAGGGAGTTGGGAGTTGGTTGTACACCTCCGCATCCCGTGTCTTGCGGGGGGTGGGGGGAGTGGGACCGGTCTCTGAAGGGGCGGGTTGTGAGCTGCTTGTACACCTGTGTCGGGGGGAGGGTAGGGGGGTTGGCGGGGGTCGGGTCCGGGTCTTGGGCCAGTGTCTGGGTGGAGTCCAGTTCTTGGGAGGGGGTGGTGGGGTAGGAGCTGCTTGTGGGCAGTTGGGGTCTGCATCTGGGTGTGGTTGGTGCCTGCTTCTGTTGGCAGTTTGGGGCCTGCTTGTAGACTTGTGCAGCCTGGGTTTGGGGGCTTTTCTGTAACGTTTGGGGCCTGCATTTTTGCTTTGGGATGCATCTTGAGCTTTTGAGGCCTAGCAGTAGCATTTGGGGCCTGCATCTGGGGCTTTTCTGTAGCATTTTGGTTGCGTATTTGTGATTTGGGGCCTGTATCGTGGGTTTTGCCTTTTTTGTAGTTTCCATCTTTGTGTGTGTGTGTTTCGTTGTTGGTTGTCTGGGGTTAGGGGCAGGTTGGGGTTTGGATTAAAGTCAGTGTCATTAGCGTTAGGGGGTTGATAATAAGGGTTAGGGTTGTGGTTAGAGTTGTTAGGTTTAAGGGGAATAAGGATTTCAGGGTAAGGGGATCAAGGTTGTGGGAATAAAAATGTTGTTTTTGCGCAGTTACATCCTGTAGAGGGAAGGAAGGTGGTATTGAGATATGCTTGCAGTGATAAGACAGCTTAACAGTGTGAAATGAGTTCATCTGATTCGTGTCAATATGGAACAATGCTAGGGCCGCATGATATGATGAAAAGTCTGAGAAAACCAGAGTGGTTAATATATATAGTTCTTGAATCTTGCAAAGGAATGGTCCATCAATTCGGGTCAATAGGGGATAAGAGAACAAAGGGGTTTCAGAATAACTGCTAACTATTACAACTGTTGCATGGGACACTATGCAAGTGTCTGCCATCCAGCCAAGATGGACAAAGGAGATGGACAAGAGAAAAGCCTGGGAGGAAGACTACAAGCCTTCAGTACGAGCGGCCCCCAGAGGGACCACCGGAGACTGATAACGCCTGCACCAGTGGGAGGGTTTGGATTCTGGGAACTAATTAGAATAACCCTGCCTTTTGTAGAAGTAGTAATGAATATGTATTAGCCTAGCAGCATAAAAAACAGCCGCCTGATGTAACTTGTGTGCGTCTTGGTGGAGCAGAGACTCCTGGCGCACCCAGCGCTGCTTGCTTACCTCTATTCAATTAATAAATTGTAAATTTCAATTGCAATCCTATTTGGGACCCAGTCATTTATTACAAGAGGGCGCTCGTCCGGGAGGGCTTTGGTTCCTGATTTCTGGTTTGATCTAGGAGAGGCACCCCCACCATTTGGTGGCTGCTGTTTGAGTCAGGTCGGAACTAATGGCATCTTGAACCTGAATAAAGGTAAGCAAAGTTTCTGATTCTTTTTTTCAGCTCCCTTGCCAGCTGCAGCACTATATTTTGCCCATAATTGTGTGTGTGAAGATCCGAACGAAGATGACGGAGTCGTAAGCATTTAAAGCGTATACCGTTCGGTTGGGTGGGGTTCGGTTGCCTGTGTGTGTAAGAGTGTGACTGAGATGGAACTTAGTTCTGAAGCGATTGTGGAGGTCTTCTAACCGCGGTTCCAATCTCCCGTGAGGGACTTGGCCGGTGAAGGACCGAAGGGATTCCTATAGGATTTGTGGGTGTGTGATAGGTCCTCGACCCCCTGCAAGACACTCTTACTAAGGTAACCAAGGGCTGTGGGAATTGCCAGAGTAAAATTCCTAGATGGGTCAGACAAAATCGAAGACCAGAGACCAGAAGAAAGGGAGCAAATTACCAGTCATACCACCAGAAAGTCCATTAGGAATAACGATTCGAAATTGGAATGATAGGGACCCCAGAAAAGGAAAAAGTAAATTAAAAATGGTGCAGTATTGTGTGACAGAATGGCCAAAGGAGCCTTTAAGACTACATGTCTTTTGGCCTGTTTTTGGATCCTTCAAAGACTGGATTTGCCAGGCCTTAAATATCCATGTTAATTCAAAGGAACCTTTTAGCCAGGAAGAAAGTGATTATGCAGGATTATGGATCAGGAGGACTTCACGTCCTTTTCCAGCCTCAATATTTACACTAAAAGCAGGTAAGAAATTTGAAGAACAAGAAGAACATGAAAAAGAAAAAGAAGATAAACGTGAGCCGTTGGATAAGCTACCACCTCCATATCCTAATAATCCACTCCCGGCGGCTCCCCCTCCGGTGGCTGTGGTATCGCCACCAGTACCACCGTTGCCCCAGCTTCCACCACCAACAGCACCAGAATTAGACCGACCTCCGGCCGCATGCAGGAGAAGTAGGACGGATGTATCTGAGAGGGCTTCTCTATATCCCTTAAGGGAGGTAACTGGTGTATAACTGGTGTGCGTCTTGGTGGAGCAGAGACTCCCGGCGTACCCAGCACTGTTTGCTTACCTCTATTCATTCAGTGAATTGTAAACTTTGATTGTAATCCTATTTGGGACTTTTATTTATTATAACAGACAACCTTGTAAAACGCAGACAACCAGAATCCTTACAGCAATTAGGTGGAAATCACGGCGTAAGAAACGTTACCACCTCAAAGAGTAAAAACCTCAAAAGAAATGTGACTTGTAACAGGCCAGCAGCTGTGTATTTTCTGTGAAGCACCAGCTAGATTATGAACCTTGAATAGCACAGTTAAAGGGGAAACAGGGGAGGGTCGGGAGGGTCCCGGTCCTCAGCAGAAAAAAAAAGTGTATAAACTGTGTATGGAATTAGTAGGCACCCTCCTGCTTGTGGGACACCCGCCATTGTAATCTCGAATAATAATGCTACTGTACTGAGATCCTCGACTCAGCCTATGCTATTTGCTACAGATTGATTCAGGGTTTTAAGGTTTCAGGGATTGGGCACTAGGGTTGGGTTGCAGGGTAAGAGGTTTCAGGGTTTATGTTTAGGATTTTAAGGTTTTTAGGGTTGGAGTTTTAACGGTTAGGGTTTTAAGGATTTGGGGGTTAGAGTTTTAAGGGTTTCAGGGTTAGCGTGTTAGGGTATTAGAGTTTTTTGGGTTGTAGTGTTGATATGTTTTTTAGGGTTAGAGTCTTAAGGTTTTATTTTTGGTCAGTTATTTACGGTTAGGGTTTTAAGATCTTTTTTTTTTTTTTTTTTTTTTTTTTTCAGGTTAGGTTCTCCAGGGCCAGGGTTTTGAGTATCCTAATTTTGGGGGTTTGGATTTTGAGCATCTTAATTTTTGGGGTTAGGCTTTTGTGTGCCCTAATTTTTTGGGATCGGCTTTCAAGCATCCTAAGTAGTTGGGTTAGGGTTTTGAGCATCTTAATATTTTGGGTCTGGGTAATGAGCATCCTCAGTTTTCAGGATAGGGTTTTGAGCATCTTAATGTTTCCAGGATAGCGTTTGGAGCGTCCTAATGTTTTGGGTTGGGGCTTTGAGCGTCCTAATGTTTTTGGGTTAGGGTTTGGAGCGTCCTAAATTTTGAGGATAGGGTTCTGAGCATCTCAGTGTTTCCAGGATAGGGTTTTGAGCGTCCTAAGTATTTGGGATAGGTCTTTGAGCTTCCTAATGTTTTCCGGATAGGGTTTGGAGCATCTTAATGTTTTGGGTTTGGGTTTTGAGCGTCCGAATGTTTTTGGGTTAGGGCTTGGAGCATCCTAATGATTTTGGGTTAGGGCTTTGAGCGTCCTGTTTTCGGGATAGGGTTTTGAGCGTCCAAAGTTTTTGGGTTTGGGTTTTGAGCGTCCAAAGTGTTATAAGTTGCCCCCTTAATTAATTTTCAGAGAGCATTGTATTAATCATAGAAAGGAATTTATTGAGTAAGCAAACATCAAGCAAAACAGCACTGGGCAGCCGGGGAGTCTCAGCTCCGCCAACGGCACGCACCTCACCCCTGCCAGGGTCCCTTTTTATACCTTGCTAATTCTGGGATTACTCAGCACATCCTGGTATATTCTGCGACTGCGCGCACTGTTGCTATGTTCCCTCAACATAACCCTAAAATTAACCGTAACCATTACCCTAACACTTATCCTTACCTAACCCTAATCCTAACCCTTAGTCTAACTTTTAACCCTGACCCATAACCTTAGACTTCCCCTACCCTTACCGTTACTCTTCCCCTTACCCTAACCCTTACCCTTACACTTACGGTTACCATTAACCTTACCCTTACCCGAACACTTACCCTTACCCTATCCCTTACACTAATCCTTATCCATACAACTTCCGCTTACCCTAACACTTAACCTTAACCTAACCCTAACCCTAAACCTTACCTGAACCCTTACCCTGACCCTTACATTAACCCTAACCCTAAAACTTAACCTTAACCTTACCCTTAACCTTAACCTAATACTTACCCTTACTTTTCCCTCACCCTAACCCTAAAATTAACCCTAACCATTACCCCAACACTTACCCTTACCCTAACCCTCACCCTTACCATAACCCATACTCTAACACATACTTCTACCCGTACCCGTACCCTTACCGTAACCCTTACCCTTACCGTTACCATAACCCTTACCCTTACCCTATCCCTTACCCTTAACCTAACCCTAAACCTTACCCTTATCCTAACACTTACCCTTACCGTAAACCTTACCCTTTCTGCTACATTTACCCTTAGCCTAAATCTAAACCTTACACTTACCCTTAGCCTAACCCTCGCCCTTACCATTACCCATACCCTTATTCTTACCCTTACCGTAACCCTACGGTTACCATTAACCTTACCCTTACCCTAACACTTATCCTGAACCTAACCCTTACCCTAAACCTTACCCCAACCCTTACCCTGACCCTTACATTAACCCTAACCTCTACCCTAAACCTTACACTTACTTTTAACCTTAACCTTACCCTTAACATTAACCTAATACTTACGCATACATTTTCCTGACTTTAACCCTAAAACTAACCCTTACCCTAACCCTTACACTTACCCTAACCCTAACCCTAACCCTTACTCTAACCCTTACCCTGACCTGTACCCTTACACTTACCCTTACCCTTATACTCACCCTAATTCTTACCCATACCATAACCCATACCCTAACACATATTTGTACCCTTAACCTTACCGTTACCCTTAACCTTACCCTTACCCTTACTCTATCCGTTACCCTTACGCTTACCCTTAACATAAACCTTACCCTTGACCTTACCCTTACCATAAGCCCTACAACAACACTTACATGTACACTTACGCTTACACTTACCCTAGCAATTACTCGTACAATTACCCTTACCCTTACCCTTACCCTTAACCTAAGCCGAAACCTTAAACCTTACAGTAAACTTTACCCTTTCTGCTACACTTACCCTTAGCCTAAATCTAAACCTTACACTTACCCTTACTGTAACCCTCACCCTTACTGTTGCCAATACCCTTACTCTTACCCTTACCCTAACCCTTCTCCTTACACTTACTGTTACCTTTAACATTACCCTTACCCTAACACTTACACTTATCCTTATCCATACCCTTACCCTTACCCTAATCCTTACCCTTAACCTAACCCTAACCCTAAACCTTACCCCAGCCCTTACCCTGACCCTTACATTAACCCTAACCCTTACCCTAAAACTTACACTTACTCTTAACCTTAACCTTACCCTTAACTATTACCCTAACACTTACCCTTATGTTTCCCTCACCCTAACCCTAAAATTAACCCTAACCATTACCCTAACCCTTACCCTTACCATAACCCATACCCTAACACGTACTTGTAGCCTTAACTTTACCATTCCCCTTACCCTTACCTTTACTGTCTCCGTTACCCTTACACTTAACATAAACCTTAAAGTTAACCTAACCCTTGTTATAAATGGCTCAGGATTCAAATTAGGATTAAATAAAAAAATAGGATTTATTGAAAGAATATAAAGGAATAGAGGTAAGCAAACAGCGCTGGGTGCACCGGGAGTCTCCGCTCCACCAGGACGCACACCAGTTACATCAAGCAGCTGATTTTTATGCTCCTAGACTAATACATATTCATTACTACTTCTAAAAAAAATAGATTATTAGAATTAGCTTCCGGGGTGCAGTCCCTCCTACTGGAGCATGCGCAGTCTCCTCTGGGGTCTCTTCTGGGGGTCTCTAGGGGTCTTTCATGCTGAAGGCTCGTAGTCTTCCTCTCCCCCTTTGTACTTACTTGGCACCATACCAAGTTTATAGAACATTCTCTTCAAGACTTGTCTCCCAGACGTCCTTCAGCTTCTTTTTCCTTCCTCTTAATCTCTCGGCCCCCCTAACCAGATACCAAAGATCCGCATAGTATCCCATAACAGTCACTAGTTGTTATCAGTTGTTCTGAAACTCCCAGACATCAAACACAAACAGCTTCACGAGTAATTAAAACATTCTTCCCCAGCCATTCACAGACACATCTATAGCAGTGTTAGAAATAGAAGTCCGGAATAACAAAAGCAAACAGGTTCATAAATTTAAGGAGTGATAAATTGACTAGAATGAGGGGGAGACTGGGACACGCTGCAGCTGTGGTTCAAGAATTAAATTGCCAGTGCAGGGCTCAGAGGCAGACAGGATTCAAACAGAATTGTTCTTTATGGACACGAATTGTTAAAACATTCCTCACAATCCCTTATCTTCTTTTTAACATCCCCAATTCGTGTCTCTTCTGTTATTAATAATTGGATTTCATCAGTTTGTTCTTGGAGGGTCCAATTCTTAAGCATCATAATTGACGTATTCCCTTCTTTTTTTAATGAAGTTATTACAAATGTACTATTTATCACCCGGTGTATTAATAATGTAAGACAAGGTATCATACAAGGTACAAATAATAACGTAATTACACCACATAACAATAAAAATAACACTCTTTTGACCCATGGTCCACCAGGCAGCCATGAAAATAAATCCCATTCCATATCCTTCCAGGTTTGTGTTTGCTCGCTCACCTCCCCCCTCCTTCTCTGGGATGGGAGAGAGAAATGGGAAAGTGAAGCCTGTGAGTTGAGTTAAAAACAAGAAGATAATAACAATAATGATGATAATAGTACTACTAGTAATAATGTGTACGAAACAAGTGATGCACAATGCAATTGCTCACCACCTGCTGTCCGATGCCCAACCTTACCCCGAGCAGTCCGGCCCTCCTCCCAGCCTGCCTGCTGGCAGGACAGTGAGAAGCTGAATTTGGCTTGGTCCTTGGCTTGGTGTAAGCACTGCTCTGTAACAATTAAAAACAATTAAAACATCAGCATATTATTAACATTCTTCTCATCCTAAACCAGAACATAACATTCTATCAGTTACTAGGAAGAAACACCTTTTCATCAATCTTTAAACAGTAATTACTAAAGTTAAATTTTCCACAGACTTCTCCTTCTTGTGCTAGCAAACAATCCAAAGCTAGGCAATTTTGATACAAAGCAGTTCTCATCTTTATAACTCATTTAGATCAGTTCTCATCATTTATAACTATTTCTATTACAGCTAATAACCTAATTATTCTATTAAGTATATATACTGAGGTCCTATAGCCCCAGGATCTGTCTTCTGCCCATGTAGCTGGATCATAATAGGCAAACGCCTTCAGGGTCGATTCAGACTTGTGTTACCGTTCGGCCTGTCAGGGTGATCCAGCTCCTGTAAAACGAATCACAATTTTGTATAGGTTTAAAAAAGAGGTTTTTTATGTTATTTTCTCGGGACAACCTGATCTTAGTGTGGGAGAAGTCCGGTCGAGGCCCTCTCATTCGGCAGTCAATACCGATAGGGGTTGCCTCCCTCGGTAGACCATACACACCACAGTGGAGGGTCCTGCCCCAGTCTTGCCTTCTCCCTTTTCTCCCTTTAGGCTTGTCCTTTTTATTTGGCATCCTTAATTCATGCAGAGCCTCGTTGCCAGAATATTAGTTCTCCCTTAGCTTGAGTTTCAGTTTCCCAGGAGCGGACTCAACCCTCCAAGTTTCAGTAGTTACTGGTCCTTTTATTCTGGATGCGTGGGTCCCTTTCTGCAGTTCTCACAGCTGTTTCAGTAGTCAGTAAAACAAGGTACAGTCCCTCACATCGAGGGTTCAGTGATTCTTCCCTCCCGTGGCTGCTTGTTGAAACACTTTATTTTTTATCTTCTGACAAGTTAAATAGCAGTTATTTAATTTGCTTTGCCGTATGGCCCTTTCCAGGTTCCTGTAGCAGGATTCATCTGATAGCCTTTCAGGTTGATACAGATTTGACTACAGGGTTTTGGCATTCATCACTATCTCCACAGTTTCACAGCTGGACAGTCACATTCATTTATGTTGCATTCCTTCAGGGGCTCATCACCCCAGTCCTTGCAGTCTCTCTGCTGGTTACACACTTTATTGATATCTATGCATTCTCCACTTCTGCACTTGAATTTGCCAGGTCCAGAGCACTGAATAACATTGTTACAGTTTGCTTCATCAGTGCCATCCAGACAGTCTCTCACACCACTGCACTGCCTACTCCCATGGACACAGTTCACATCTGAACTGGTCTGGCCTACAGGTCCAGGAAGGGCAGTTAATTTCATCTCTTCCATCCTTACAGTAAGGATCTCTATCACATCGCCACAATTCTCTTCATCTTCTCCACTGTCACAGTCTTTTTCACCATCACATTTCCATGACACTGTTCTCATATGACACAGCTCAGCACTTTCATCAGACCCATCTTCACAATCCAGATCCCCATCACACTGCCATCTGTTTGGCACACACTGACCACTGTTGCACACAAAGTCAGATTCAGCACACATCTTCTTCACACATCTTCTTCACACAAACACTCTCATCACTGCCATCTGAGCAGTCTTCACATTTTACTCTAGCACCGTCGGCAGCAGTGCACAGTCAGGCGAAGGCGAGCAGCAGGCAGAGCGCCTCGCCTCGCACCGTCACCTGTGTCACTTATACTACTCCTATTACCCATGCTGTTAGTGTCAGTGGCATCCTCCTTTTCTTTTTGCCACTGACCATTCACCACAAATGGATGAGACACATGATTACTAGTTAGGAAAGAGAGTGTAACGTCTGCTATATGGCTGCAGGCAGTGCCAGCTGCAACCTTAGGTTTGTGAAAGAGCCTGCTGGTGGTCATTTGGCAGTGTAATCTGCGTCTCTGCACTCCTGCCCTGCAATAGAGCTTAGTCGTCATTAGTAACAGTTATAACACCAATCTGGGGACTAATAGTCTTTTTTGCATTGCAAGATAAACCTTTTATAAAAAGAATGCTAGAGTGAAGCAGCACAGCCGCTGCTGCCGCTGCCTCCATGGTTACGTCAGACAGGCTGCAGGGTCCTGATGTCCGCCCCTCTGCTCTGTGCCGACTGGCCACACGGTGAGGGTCGGCTACCGGTGTCCACTGACGCCTCTGGTCTCCCGTAGCAACTCGATCTTGGATGTCCCGCAATTACTTCAATTCCCCGCGTTTTCCGGCTTCTGTCCGGTCTATTCTGTGTCTCTCAGAGCCGTCCGTGGCTCTGCAGCGTCTCTCAGGGCTCTCTCCGTCCAGTGGTAGTCCCTCCGTAGTGTCTCGGGTCTCCCAGCGCCACTCCAGTCTCTCGGCACCGCTCCGGTCTCTCGGCCTGTTCAGGTCTCAGCGAGTCCAGGTCTCGGCCTGTGCAGGCCTCATATGTTGCAGAAAGCATGTCATATCATGCTCCTGCCTTTTTCTTGTCACAGTCAAAACATTTAAGAGCAAAAATAGGATACACAAGATACACAAGATACACTGGGCACCACCACTCAAAACTTGGATAAAACAGCACTTCTTTTCAGTCTGTCAAGCACTTCGTTCGTCTCTGCCCACTCCCCTTGTGGAGAGTACGGAACAACGGATCGGAACTCTGCACTCGCTTTGCAGCAACGCTGCGTCTCACTCACACAGCACAATCGCACACGGAGGCCTCCAGCACATCTCATTCATACCACAGGAATATAATTTAGAATGATAACCAACCAAACAAGTATTGTCTCTGACTGTGTTCTTCGTGAAGTGACTTGTAACACTTTGTTTCAAACCCTTACATTTACACAAATACTTTCAACACAAAATACATACAATATGCAAATATTACAATATACAAAATGTCAACACAAAATACATACATAAAAACACATACAATTATTAACACTCCAGTTAGTATCCCTCCAGCAGCTGAAAACATACCGTTTGTCTGCAGTTTCAGGAGATCTTTGCTCCTGCGGTGAGCAGCTGAGAGTGGAGTCCCCTCCGAGCAAAAACGCTCAGGGTGCACCTAGGGGCGTCCACGCTGCAGCCGATCCCGCAGCCGAGCAGAGTGTCTCCTGCCTGGCTCACCAAAATGACTCACAGAAAGCTGACTCCACAATCAGTAAGATTGTAAAGTAGGTATGTTTACTCAGTTCCATGCAGCACGGGGCGGGTAGTCCCACCAAAGTCGTGCACGCCTAACGTGGCAAATTGCTCTAGTAAAGACTTACATATACATGAACATTCCTATACATATACATATTCCTAAGCTGTCCCTTTGTGAGCAGTCCTCCTTATCTCAGACCCCTTGATTAAAGTCCGAACCATGAGGTTGTTTTTGATCTGGTTCTCGGGGTCCGAGAGGCTCCTGTTATCTGGTGGTGTAAGTGCAGCACAGGCACAAATGTAGCACATATTCATTCTTAATCAATTGCTCTCAAATTTCTAATTCCAATGTTTCAGCTTGCTCTTTTCTGGATCCATGGGTATTCTACTATTAATGTTCAAAGCCTGACAGACCCCGTCCTCCGTGGATCAAAATACATGGGGTCTTAAGAGTTCTTTTGGTCATTCTATCATATAATACAGGATCATTTTTAATTTCCTCTTTAATTTTCTGGGGCCCCTATTGTTCCAATTTCTAATCATTATTCGTAATGGACTTTTTGGTCATATATCTGGTAATTTGCTCCCTTTCTGGTCCTTGGTCTTCGATTTTATCTGACCCATCCGGGAATTTTACTAGTGGCAATTCCCACAGTCCTTGGTTGCCCCTAGTGAGAGTGTCTTGCAGGGGGTTTAGGACCTATCACCCACCCACGTATCCCTCTCTTCACCAGCCCAGCACCCCCGACAGGAGATTAGAACTGGTGAGAAAACAAAAAGACCTCCACACGGACTTTAGAAGTCTCAGTTACACTCTCACACACAAACACTAGCAACCACACCTTTACCCAACCGGACGGTATCTTACAAATCAGTCGTATTCATCCAGAATCCAACTGGACGGTATCCACAAGCATCTCTGCTGTCTTCTATGAAAGAATATAAAGGAATAGAGGTAAGCAAACAGCGCTGGGTGCACCGGGAGTCTCCGCTCCACCAGGACGCACACCAGTTACATCAAGCAGCTGATTTTTATGCTCCTAGACTAATACATATTCATTACTACTTCTAAAAAAAATAGATTATTAAAATTAGCTTCCGGGGTGCAGTCTCTCCTACTGGAGCATGCGCAGTCTCCTCTGGGGTCTCTTCTGGGGGTCTCTAGGGGTCTTTCATGCTGAAGGCTCTGATTCAAAGATCGAAGCCGAAATTCCTTTAAGTGGTATATTCTTTATTGTAGCGCTGGATGCACGGGGGATCTCTCCACCTATCGTGCATACCCAAAGCGGAAAGCAGTCTTGAATTTATACAATCAATCTATCAATATTCTACAAGCACCTATACATATGCATTACCTATCCCCGCCTTCCCTCGCTTCTCATGCTAATTAGCCTTTTGGCACCTTGCGCCTGCGTAGAGCCTCCCAAGAATTGTGGGCAGGGGTCTTTGGGACGTGGGCAGGGGTCTTTGGGAGGAAGACCCCGAGTCTTCCTCACAGTGTACTTTTCACCTTTGGTCAGGAATCTGCTGAATTGGCATGTTTCTTAATTGCAAGAGCTGGTTGTTGCCAATTCTCCCGTTTGTTGTATCTTTATAATGAATTCCAATGTCCAGTTTCGAGATTTATAGTCCTTAAATTCGTTTCTCTGTCCGTCTGCCGCTTCCTTATCATGAGTTCCAGTGTCTTGTTTCGAGATATACAGTCCATGTCTGGGGATTGCCCTTGCCTCCCCAATACCTCCCCAGTACCTCCTTAATCAATCCCCCCTTTTCTTTTCCCATGCAAATTCTTTTGCATCAGATACTTTCTTTATTTACAGTAACACAACAAAGCAGGCATCTAAACAACATGCACACAAATATTCCTAACACTACTAATACGATTAGAGCAATGAATACTTGTTTCAACCATTGGAAATTGGGCAACCAGGAGGTTAACTTAGTCCATAGTTCACTAAAACTCCATGAAAGATCATCTTTACTGATCTCATGTAGGATCCTGGTCTGCTTCCATATTTCTTCCAGGTCGGTAGAGATCCTTCCACTCTGATCTACATACATACAATAACTTGTGTTTATTACTGTACAGACTCCCCCTTGAGTGGCCAGTAACAAGTCTAGGGTCATCCGATTTTGGAATACTACCTGTGATAAACTAGATATCTCTTCTTGTTGAGCCTTTATAGCATCCAGAATTTTGTTTTCTAACTTCTCTATAATTGCAGAAATATTAACTATTGCCTTTTCCAATTCACTCACTCCTAACCATGGGATAAACCATCGAACGAAACTATGAAAAGCGGTGTGTCTCTCTATCAATGGATTGTTAATTTTTCGTCTGATTCTCCGCATATGAGTTCTCAAGTAACCTCGAGGCACTACATCATGTACTGTCATATTGGGGACTACCGCTCCAAGAGTGCAAGTTCCCTTCCAATTCTCAGGCAAGACCTTACAGGCTGTATCATTGCATAGCCAATAGCACCCTTTTCCTTCTGGAACCGTCCAGCTGGTTGAATTTGCCCAGCCGCTAGTCGTACTAATATCAATTGTTCAATTACAAGATGTCTGATTTCCCACATAAGTAGTATCCGTATTTATACAATGCTGTTTTCCTATACCCTTAGGCGGGTTACACCTTTGTACACATACATAATAGGATTCTAACGGCATGAAGCTACTCACTTCTAGTTCCAAAACTGCTTAATATTTTCGACCCCAAGATGTGTTTTCCCACAAATTAGTCCAAGATAAGTTTGCAGGCAAGGGAATCCCAATTAACGATACACCCTTATTCCCATGCTGTGGCAGATGGGTGCATACCCAACAGTTCGTCTTATTAGTTACTTGAGAAATTGTTTGTATTAAGGTCAGGTGTAAGTTCTCATCCCAAGTTGCCCACCCTGAATCCGAGAACCGCACCCCTGCAATCATTAGGATCTGGAAAACCGTAATTTTGTTGGTCCAATTGGAGTGGTGGTCTATATCCTCGCCGGGACCTTCTTCACCCTTGAATTGTGGATCCAAGCTGCTTGCTTCTTAATCTTAATGGCGGTGTGTGTTGTCAGTAATACTTGGTATGGTCCCATCCACTTTCCTTCCATTTTTCCTGTAGGGGTTGTCCTGAAAAAGTCTTTATATATATATAATTCCCGAGCTTAAAGGGGTGGATTGGTTGATCCAACCCTCTAGCCCTGGTCCCTAAAACAAATTTATGTACTTTATTTAATTGTTTCTGAAGTTCAGTTATATAAGCATATAAATATTCTGATCCTAACTGCATTAGGTCCTCTCCACTAAATAGAAATTGCTACGGCCTTCCATATAAGATTTTGAAGGGACTCAAATTCCCTTTTATTCTAGGTTTGACTCTAATTCCAAGTAATGCTAAAGAGAGGGATTGAGGCCATGACAAATTAGCTTCTTATCCAATTTTAGCTATTTATTGTTTAATTAAATGGTTCATTTTTTCTACCTGTCCACTTGCCTGTGGTCTATAAGGAGTATGCAGTTGCCAATCTATCTTTAGAATCTTACTTATCTGGTCTACCACTTGTGCACAAAAATGTGAAACTCTATCAGAAGACATTGCTACTAGAATCCCAAAGCATGGTATTATTTCATTTAACAAGACTTTAACCACTTCTCTTGCTTTGGTTGTTCGACAGGGAAAGGCTTCAGGCCTTCCTGAAAACGTGTCAGTCAGAACCAGTAAATAATGATACCCCCCTTTTCTAGGGAGTTCTGAAAAATCAATTTGCCACTGTTGCCCCGAATAATTTCCTTTACCGATTATTCCAAACTTTATTCTATTCTTGGTATTGGGGTTATTGTATAAACAAATGCTACATTGTTGAGTTACTTGTTTTATCATATCATCCCACTAATGTCTGACTCAGGCTCTTATGCAGTGTGCCAGCTCCCCAATACGTTTTATTGTGTTCTGTAAGAACTATGGGCCATGTCAAACTAGAGGGTATTACTATGTGGTTATCTTTTAAATATACTCATCCATCTGGTTTCATTTTACCTTTCAAATCTTCAATTAATTTTAAGTCTTCTTTTGTATAATTTGTATATAGTTTGGATTTTACCGTCTGGTATCAAAGACAATGCCTTCACCTCAGTTATTTCAGCTGCCTGCTTAGCCTCTGCCAATCGATTTCCAATTTCAAAATCGGTGTTCCCCTTTTGGTGTCCCTGGCAATGCATGATAGCTACCTTTTCTGGTTGTTTTACAGCCTCTAACAATTTTAAAATTTCTTCAGCATACTTTGTGTTTTCACTGAGCGGTCAGCAATCCATGTTCTTTCCAAATTGCTCCATGAGCATGTACCACGCCGAATGTATATTTAGAATCTGTCCAAATATTTACCCTTTTTCCTGCTGCCAGTTCCAATGCTCTCATGAGAGCAACTATCTCCGCCTTTTGAGCTGATGTTCCAGGGGGTAAAGGCTTAGACTCGATTACCTGCTGAGTAGTTGTAATAGCATATCCAGCTTTATGTTGTCTTTGCATAACAAAACTGCTCCCATCCGTGAACCAAGTTTCTTCCACATCTTCCATGGGCTCCTCCTTAAGGTCTGGTCGGCTGGAATACACAGTCTCTATAGTTTCTAAACAATCGTGAATCACAGGTTGTGCTGGAGCATCACTAAGAAAAGAGGCTAGATTCACAATATTAGTTATCACAATTTCCACGTCGTCCTGTTCTACCAATATTGCTTGATATTTCAAAATCATCAATTCTTGTTTAAGTTGTTTAAAGACTTTTTGTGCTTCTCCAGTCCAGACTAACTTTGACTGGTTAATCTTTATCAATTCACATAGAGGCTTTACCAATAGTCCATAATTATAAATCCAAAGGCGACACCAACCTGTCATTCCTAAAAAGGTTTGTAGCTCCTTTACCATTTGAGGTTCTGGAGTCTGGCAAATGACTTCCTTATGTTCAGTTCCTAGTTCTCGTTGTCCTTCCGAAATTTCAAATCCCAGATAGGTCACACTTTGTTGAGCCAGCTGGACTTTCTGTCAAGAGACTTGATATCCATTTAAACCCAGAAAATTAAGACAACTTATAGTCCATTGAATACAACTCCCTTTAGTCTCAGTAGCTATTAAGAGATCATCTACATATTGTAACAAAGCACCTTCAGTGTCCGGAGGCATCCATGTTTCGAGTTCCCTTGCTAATTGGTTTCCAAAAATAGTGGGGCTATTCTTGAATCCTTGAGGTAGTAATGTCCACGTAAGCTGCGTCTTTCTGCCTGAATCGGGATTTTCCCATTCAAAGGCAAATAGGTTTTGGCTTTCTGTGGCTAAGCCTAGGCAGAAGAAGGCATCTTTTAAATCCAGTACGGTAAACCAGACTTGACTATTCTTTAATTTAGTCAGCAAAGTATAAGGGTTTGCCACTACTGGATGTATATCCTCAGTGATTTTATTTATGGCCCTCAAATCCTGAACTAGCCTATAGCTTTTTCATCTGCCTTTTTAATTGGCAATATGGGTGCATTGTATTCTGATTCGCATTCAATCAATAATCCATACTGTAAAAATTTATTAATTATCTCTTTAATTCCTTTCCTATCTTCTATCCTTAAAGGATATTACTTAACCTTAACGGGTTTCTCTCCTGGCTTTAATTTAATAATTATTAAGGTCACATTTTTAGCTCTTCCAGGGATTTCAGTAGCCCAAACTCCTGGACATACTTGATCTGTGATCTCTAAAGGTATTTCACTTTTAGGGTCAGTTTGTATTAGTGCCAAGCTTAACACATTTATTAGTTGTTTTTCTCCTATTCTTAATTCCATTTTCCCTTTTTCAAAAACAATTTCTGCTCCTACTTGCTCTAATAAATCTCTACCTAAGAGTGCCCATGAGGAGCTAGGCATATATAAAAATCTGTGTATGCCCCATTTTTTCCGTAACTTGTACTTCAAATTTTTACAAAAATAAGCCTTTTCGGTTACACCTTGTCCTGGTTTCAGTTAGAACAGAGTTAATTTTCTTCCTAGTAGCTGGTAGAATGCTGTGTTTTGGCTTAGGATGAGAAGAGTGCTGATAACACCCCGATGTTTTAATTGTTAAAGAGCAGTGCCCATACCAAGCCAAGGACACCTCAGCCCCCCCCGCCCCGTCCTGCCAACAGGCAGGCTGGGGGCGCAGCAAGAGCCGGGAGGGGACAGACCCAGGACAGGCGACCCAAACCAGCCAGAGGGGCATTCCATACCATCCGACGCCAGGCCAAACAATACATAGGGGTGGCTAGCCGGGGGGAGGGGGCCGGACCACTCGGGGCCAGGCCGGGCATCGGTCAGCGGGCGGCGAGCAACCGCACCGTGCATCACTTGTTTGTACACATTATTAGTAGTGGTACTATTATCACCATTGTATTATTATTATTATTATTATTATTATTATTATTATTATTATTATTATTATTATTATTTTGTCTTATTAAACTGTCTTTATCTCAACTCACGGGCTTCAGTTTCCATTTCTCTCCCCCGTCCCAGAGAGGGAGGGGGAGGGTGAGCGAACAGCTGCTTGGTGTTTAGCTGCCGGCCGGGTTAAACCACAACACACCTTTTACCCTAACATAATAATTCTGTGAAGGCATTAATGCTTGATTTAGAACTGAATACGTTGCCCCATATCAATAAGAAATTTCACTTCCATTCCTCCGCTAGCTTCATTATAACCAGTGGAGGATCCGCTAGGGTAGATTCCCCAGGTCCCCGTTATTCCTGTTGAAATCAGGGGTCGATTACCCTAGGAAAAGGCTAGTCAATTTGTCCTCCAAAGCCAGGTCCAAACCGTTTTGTTTTATTTATTTATTTATTTATTTTCATTACATTTCAGAGTTGGTCCAAAAATTCCATAGGGGTTTCTTTTAGACCTTGTTGGAAGCATATTCTCAATTCCCAATTCATCCAGGTTTTAGTATTTACTTAACCGTTCATAATTTTCAGGATGATTCGGGTCTTAGTGGGGGTCGGTCAGGGGAATGCAATTGTCCACAGTTCCCAGAACGGTCCCATCGGCAATCTGAGCTCGCACATGAACTCAGGTTGTTTTAAGAGTTAACTGGTTTTCTGTTTCTGTGACAACTCTCTCGGACCCATCATGGTCCCTTTGCCCCAAAGGGCTAACACCCATGATTTTAAGATCTCTGCCTCGGACAGAGGCAGAACTATTAACATTCCTACATCCTCTTTCCCTGCTCATTCAACTTCAAACACCTTTAACACTTTCAACAACCCTTTTAACACTTCCTTTATCTTTCTCCAGCCTGTACTTCTCTAATGCCAACATCAAAGGCTCAGTCAGGGGCCAACTTAATTCTGTACCTTTTCCCACCAAGATGCTGAAACATCAGTATACAATATTTCATCCTGTTCTGCTTCTCAAAAAACAACATTAACTGTAGCAAAATATTATAGTTTAAAGTTCCATTTAGGGGCCACTTTTCTCCACATTCCAGCTTATAAAGCGGCCACCACTGATTACGATATTTTATCAATGTTTTCCTGTTCACACTTCCACCGGCAGATCCTCCAATATCCTTCCAGTGACTTAAAACACATCCTAACACACTTTTCTTTAAAATTTCACTGCTTGTTTGCCCCCCCATTTTCCAGTTTACACTTTCAGAATACACATGTTACTTGCAAAAGCGTATCACAAAAATGTATCACTCATAAAATTACAGGCACGCAATATCTTTCAGTAGCGATGTCACAAAGCTACTATTACCAGCAATATTGCTAAAATCACAATAACAATAGTCAGAGTCAAATTCCACATGCGATAAGTCAGAAAACCAAACTGTGTAACACCGTAACGATATCTTTCTTACAACAATGCCACGAACCTACTATTACCACCAGGAAAATAGCCAAAAGCGCAGTAACAATAACCAGAGTTAAATACCATACTCCATGAGTCAGAAAACCGAAATAGACAACACAATTCCAGATGGACCTTAAAGCGAGCTCCTTCCTTAAGGTCCCCAAATATACTTATGGTGCTTACCACAAAGTATATACCAAACACTGCCTCGCAGAAGATCACCTTCTGACTTACAGACAGTTCCAGATACAGATGGACCCCAAGGTCCCCAGATATACTTGTGGTACTAACCACAAAGTATATACCAAATACTGTCCTGCAGAAGTCACCTTCCGACTTACTGGACAGTCCCAGATGACCGGTCTACCAGAAAACCAAACCAGAATAAAGAATATACTCACTTACAATGATGGGGTCCTTGTCTGCCTCCACAGTGATCCGGTGAGTCGAGGAGTCCCTCCGGGAAATGCCGGGGGTACCCTAGGGAGTCCTGTCCCCAGCGGGTCCTGCGGTCCGGCAGAGAGGTGTCCCATCTGGGGTGCCAGATTGATTCAAAGATCGAAGCCGAAATTCCTTTAAGTGGTATATTCTTTATTGCAGCGCTGGATGCACGGGGGATCTCTCCACCTATCGTGCATACCCAAAGCAGAAAGCAGTCTTGAATTTATACAATCAATCTATCATTATTCTACAAGCACCTATACATATGCATTACCTATCCCCGCCTTCCCTCGCTTCTCATGCTAATTAGCCTTTTGGCACCTTGCGCCTGCGCAGAGCCTTCCAAGAATTGTGGGCAGGGGTCTTTGGGACGTGGGCAGGGGTCTTTGGGAGGAAGACCCCGAGTCTTCCTCACAGTGTACTTTTCACCTTTGGTCAGGAATCTGCTGAATTGGCATGTTTCTTAATTGCGAGAGCTGGTTGTTGCCAATTCTTCCGTTTGTTGTATCTTTATAATGAATTCCAATGTCCAGTTTTGAGATTTATAGTCCTTACGTTTGTTTCTCTGTCCGTCTGCCGCTTCCTTATCATGAGTTCCAGTGTCTTGTTTCGAGATATACAGTCCATGTCTGGGGATTGCCCTTGCCTCCCCAATACCTCCCCAGTACCTCCTTAATCAGCTCGTAGTCTTCCTCTCCCCCTTTGTACTTACTTGGCACCATACCAATGTATGAGATTAGAACTGGTGAGAAAACAAAAAGACCTCCACACGGACTTTAGAAGTCTCAGTTACACTCTCACACACAAACACTAGCAACCGCACCTTTACCCAACCGGACGGTATCTTACGAATCAGTCGTATTCATCCAGAATCCAACTGGACGGTATCCACAAGCATCTCTGCTGTCTTCGTCTGGGATCGAACCAGATGGTATCCACAAACGACTGTCGTCTTCATCCGGTTCGATTCCGGACACCGGAATCCAACCGAACGGTATCCAAACGACCTTGTCGTCTTCGTCCGGATCTTCGCGCGCAGAATTACAGGCAAAAAACAGCCAGCAAGGGAGCTCAAAAAAAAATGAAAACAAATTCTTTGCTTACCTTTATTCAGGTTCAGGATGGCATTAGTCCCGATCTGACTCAAACAGGAGCCACCAAATGGTGGGGCGCCTCTCCTAGATTAAATCAGAATTCAGGAACTATAGCCATCCCGGACGAGCCCCAAAATTGTTATAAATGGCTCAGGATTCAAATTAGGATTAAATAAAAGAATAGGATTTATTGAAAGAATATAAAGGAATAGAGGTAAGCAAACAGCGCTGGGTGCACCGGGAGTCTCCGCTCCACCAGGACGCACACCAGTTACATCAAGCAGCTGATTTTTATGCTCCTAGACTAATACATATTCATTACTACTTCTAAAAAAAATAGATTATTAAAATTAGCTTCCGGGGTGCAGTCTCTCCTACTGGAGCATGCGCAGTCTCCTCTGGGGTCTCTTCTGGGGGTCTCTAGGGGTCTTTCATGCTGAAGGCTCGTAGTCTTCCTCTCCCCCTTTGTACTTACTTGGCACCATACCAAGTTTATAGAACATTCTCTTCAAGACTTGTCTCCCAGCCGTCCTTCAGCTTCTTTTTCCTTCCTCTTAATCTCTCGGCCCCCCTAACCAGATACCAAAGATCCGCATAGTATCCCATAACAGTCACTAGTTGTTATCAGTTGTTCTGAAACTCCCAGACATCAAACACAAACAGCTTCACGAGTAATTAAAACATTCTTCCCCAGCCATTCACAGACACATCTATAGCAGTGTTAGAAATAGAAGTCCGGAATAACAAAAGCAAACAGGTTCATAAATTTAAGGAGTGATAAATTGACTAGAATGAGGGGGAGACTGGGACACACTGCAGCTGAGGTTCAAGAATTAAATTGCCAGTGCAGGGCCCAGAGGCAGACAGGATTCAAACAGAATTGTTCTTTATGGACACGAATTGTTAAAACATTCCTCACACCCTTATCATAAGCCATACAACAACAGTTACATGTACACTTACGCTTGCACTTACCCTAGCAATTACTCGTACAATTACTCTTAACCTTACTATTAAGCTAACCCTAAACCTTACCCTTATCCTAACACTTACCCTTATCCTAAACCTTACCCTTTTTGCTACACTTACCCTTTGCCTAATTCTAAACCTTAGCCTAACCCTCACCCTTACCCTTACCATTATACTTACTTTTACCCTTGACCTAAACCTTACCCCAATCCTTACCCTGACCCTTACATTAACCCTAACCCTTACCCTAACCCTTACTCTAATCCTAACCCTTAACCTAAACCTTACACTTAATCTTACCTTTAACCTTACCCTTAAACTAATACATACTCTTATCTTTCCCTCACCATAACCCTAAAATTAACCGTAACCATTACCTGAACACTTATCCTTACCTAACCCTAACCCTTACTCTAACTTTTACCCGGACCCGGACCCTTAGACTTCCCCTTCCCCTTCCCCTTACTCTTCCCCTTACCCTAACCCTTACCCTTACACTTAAGGTTACCATTTACCTTACCCTTACCCTAACACTTAACCTTAACCTAACCCTAACCCTAAACCTTACCTGAACCCTTACCCTGACCCTTACATTAACCCTAACCCTAAAACTTAACCTTAACCTTACCCTTAACCTTAACCTAATACTTACCCTTACTTTTCCCTCACCCTAACCCTAAAATTAACCCTAACCATTACCCTTACCCTAACCCTTACTCTAACCCTTACCCTTACCATAACCCATACTCTAACACATACTTCTACCCGTAACCGTACCCTTACCGTAACCCTTACCCTTACCGTTACCGTTACCCTTACCCTTACCGTTACCCTTACCATTACCCTTAACCTAACCCTAAACCTTACCCTTATCCTAACACTTACCCTTACCGTAAACCTTACCCTTTCTGCTACACTTACCCTTAGCCTAAATCTAAACCTTACACTTACCCTTAGCCTAACCCTCGCCCTTACCGTTACCCATACCCTTATTCTTACCCTTACCGTAACCCTTACCTTTACACTTACGGTTACCATTAACCTTACCCTTACCCTAACACTTATCCTTAACCTAACCCTTACCCTAAACCTTATCCCAACCCTTACCCTGACCCTTACATTAACCCTAACCCTTAGCCTAAACCTTACACTTACTCTTAACCTTAACCTTACCCTTAACATTCACCTAATACTTACGCATACGTTTTCCTGACTTTAACCCTAAAACTAACCCTAACCATTACCCTAACACTTAACCTTACCCTAACCCTAACCCTTACTCTAACCCTTACCCTGATCTGTACCCTTACCCTTACCCTTACCCTTATACTCACCCTAATTCTTACCCATACCATAACCCATACCCTAACACATATTTGTACCCTTAACCTTACCGTTACCCTTAACCTTACCCTTACCCTTGCTCTATCCGTTACCCTTACGCTTACCCTTAACATAAACCTTACCCTTAACCTTACCCTTACCATAAGCCATACAACAACACTTACATGTACACTTACGCTTGCACTTACCCTAGCAATTACTCGTACAATTACCCTTAACCTTACTATTAAGCTAACCCTAAACCTTACCCTTATCCTAACACTTACCCTTATCCTAAACCTTACCCTTTCTGCTACACTTACCCTTTCCCTAATTCTAAACCTTACCCTAACCCCTCACCCTTAGAATATACATATATTTACCCTTTACCTAAACCTTTACCCCATCCCTTACCTTGACCCTTACATTAACCCTAATCCTTACACTAAACCTTACACTTACTCTTAACCTTAACCTTAGCTGTAACCTAATACTTACTCTTACGTTTCCCTCACCCTAAACCTAAAATTAGCCTAACCATTACCCTAACACTTACCCTTACTCTAACCCTTACCATGAACTTAAGTGTAAGTGTTAGGATAACGGTAACCTTAAGGGTGACCCTTAAGCTTATCCTTAATGTTTATGGTTAGGTTAAGGGTAATTGTACGAGTAATTACTAGGATAAGTGTAAGCGTAAGTGTACATGTAAGTGTTGATGTATGGCTTATGGTAAGGGTAAGGTAAAGGGTAAGGTTTATGTTAAGGGAAAGTGTAAGAGTAACGGATAGAATAAGGGTAAGTGTAACGGTTAAGTGTTAGGGTAATGGTTAGGGTTAATTTTAGGATTAGGGTGAGAAAAATGTAAGGTTAAGTACTAGCTTAAGGTTAAGGGTAAGGTTAAGGTTAAGAGTAAGTGTAAGGTTTAGGTTAAGGGTTAGGGTTAATGTAAGGTTCAGGGAAAGGTTTGGGGTAAGGTTTAGGGTTATGTTCAGCTTAAGGGTAAGGGTTGGGGTAAGGTTAAGGGTATGGATAAGGATAAGTGTAAGGGATAGGGTAAGGGTAAGGGTTAGCGTAAGGGTAAGATTAATGGTAAGGTTTATGTTAAGGGTAAGCGTAAGGGTAACGGATAGAGTAAGCGTAAGGGTAACGGTAAGGTTAAGGGTACAAATATGTGTTAGGGTATGGGTTATGGTATGGGTAAGAGTTAGGGTAATGTAAGGGTAAGGGTGAGTGTAAGGGTATGGGTCAGGGTAAGGGTTAGAGTAAGGGTTAGGGTTAGGGTAAGGGTAAGTGTTAGAATAATGGTTAGGGTTAATTTTAGGGTTAGGGTGAGGGAAACGTAAGGGTAAGTATTGGGTTAAGGTAAGGGTAAGTGTAAGGTTTAGATTTAGGCTAATGGTAAATGTAGCAGAAAGGGTAAGGTTTACGATAAGGGTAAGTGTTAGGGTAAGGGTAAGGTTTAGGGTAACATAAAGGGTAAGGATTACGGTAAGGGTAAGGGTATGGGTAGAATTTGTTAGAATATGGCTTATGGTAAGGGTAAGGTTTAGGGTAAGAGTAAGTGTAAGTGTATGTGTAAGGGTACGGGTCATTGTAAGGGTTAGAGTAAGGGTTAGGGTAAGGGTAGGTGTTAGGGTAATGGTTAGGGTTAATTTTAGGGTTAGGGTGAGGGAAACGGAAGGGTAAGTATTAGGTTAAGGTTAAGGGTAAGGTTAAGGTTAAGAGTAAGTGTAAGTTTTAGGGTAAGGGTAAGGGTTAATGTAAGGGTCAGGGTAAGGGTTAAGGTAAGGTTTAGGGTTAGAGTTAGGTTAAGGTTAAGGTTTAGAGTAAGGGTAAGTTATATGTATAAGGATAAGTGTAAGGGTAAGTGTTAGGGTAAGTGTAAGGATAAGGATAAGTGTACAAGTCAGGGTAAGGTTTAGAGTTAGGATTAGGGTTTGGGTTAGGGTAAGGGTAAGTGTTAGGGTAATGGTTAGGGTTAATTTTAGGTGTATGGTGACGGATAAGAAAGGGTAAGTAGTAGGTTAAGGTTAAGCGTAAGGTTAAGGTTAAGAGTAAGTGTAAGTTTTAGGGTACGGTTTAGGGTTAATGTAAGGGTCAGGGTAAGTGTTTGGGTAAGATTTAGGGTTAGGGTAAGAGTAAGTATATGGGTAATGGTAAGGGTAAGTGTTAGGGTTAGGGTAAGTGTAAGGTTTAGATTTAGGCTAAGGGTAAGTGTAGCAGAAAGGGTAAGGGTTACGGTAAGTGTAAGTGTAAGGATAAGGTTAAGGTTTAGGCTTACGTTAAGGGTAAGGGTAATGCTTTGGTAAGGGTAAGAGTAAGGGTAAAGGTAAGGGTTACGGTAAGGGTAAGGGTACTGGTAGAAGTATGTGTTAGAGTACGGCTTATGGTAAGGGTACAAGTAGCTCCCCCCCCAGAGACAGGACCCAAAGGTGTACAACCAGTTCCCAACACCCCTGAGACACAGGCCCCAACCGCGCCCCCAGACACAGCGACCCAAATTCTACAAGCAGCTCCCAACCCCTGCCAGGCAGGCCCCCTACCCTATACAAGCAGCTCCCAACCCTCCCCCCCCCCCCCCCCGAGGGAGGCCCCAAAGTTGTAGAGTCAGCTCCCAACCCCCTCAATGCTGGCCCCTAGGGTCTACAAGCAGCTCCCCCCTTGCCCCCAGATACCGGCCCCCAGACACAGACCCCAAAAGCCTAATCACAGGCCCTGAACTCTAGAGGCAGGCTCCAAAACCCAGGACAAAGCCCCAGTGGTTCGAGACAGGGCCCAAATCCCAGACACAGGCCCCAAACGCTAAACATATGCCAAAAAAAGTATTAGTGCTGGTGCCAAATGTTACAGACAGGCCCAAAAGCCCGAGATGCTCAAGGCTGAGACGTAACTTGGCTTTCTGAATTACTGGAAAGCAGCTTTCATTCTCAGATAATTGTGTGCAGGCTGATTAAGGAGGTATTGGGGAGGCAAGGACAATCCCCAGACAAGGACTGTATATCTCAAAACAAGACACTGGAACTCATGATAAGGAAGCGGCAGACGGACAGAGAAACGAATGTAAGGACTATAACTCTCGAAACTGGACATTGGAATTCATTATAAAGATACAACAAACGGGAGAATTGGCAACAACCAGCTCTTGCAATTAAGAAACATGCCAATTCAGCAGATTCCTGACCAAAGGTGAAAAGTACGCTGTGAGGAAGACTCGGGGTCTTCCTCCCAAAGACCCCTGCCCACGTCCCAAAGACCCCTGCCCACAATTCTTGGAAGGCTCTGCGCAGGCGCAAGGTGCCAAAAGGCTAATTAGCATGAGAAGCGAGGGAAGGCGGGGATAGGTAATGCATATGTATAGGTGCTTGTAGAATATTGATAGATTGATTGTATAAATTCAAGACTGCTTTCTGCTTTGGGTATGCACGATAGGTGGAGAGATCCCCCGTGCATCCAGCGCTGCAATAAAGAATATACCACTTAAAGGAATTTCGGCTTCGATCTTTGAATCAATTTGGCGACCCAGATGGGACAACCTCTCTGCCGGACTGCAGGACCTGCTGGGAACAGGACTCCCTAGGGTACCCCCGGGATTTCCCGGAGGGACTCCTCGACTCACCGGATCACTGCGGAGGCAGACAAGGACCCCATCATTGTAAGTGAGTATATTCTTTATTCTGGTTTGGTTTTCTGGTAGACCGGTCATCTGGAACTGTCTGTAAGTCAGAAGGTGATCTTCTGCGAGGCAGTGTTTGGTATATACTTTGTGGTTAGCACCATAAGTACATGTTTGGGGACCTTAAGGAAGGAGCTCGCTTTAAGGTCCATCTGGAATTGTGTTGTCTATTTCGGTTTTCTGACTCATGGAGTATGGTATTTAACTCTGGTTCTTGTTACTGTGATTTTGGCTATTTTCCTGGTGGTAATAGTAGGTTCGTGGCATTGTTATAAGAAAGATATTGTTACGGTGTTACACAGTTCGGTTTTCTGACTTATCGCATGTGGAATTTGACTCTGACTATTGTTACTGTGATTTTGGCAATATTGCTGGTAATAGTAGTTTTGTGACATCGCTACTGAAAGATATTGCGTGCCCGTATTTTTGTGAGTGATACGTTTTGTGATACGCTTTTGTAAGTAACATGTGTATTCTGAAAGTGTAAACTGGAAACTGGGGGGGCAAACAAGCAGTGAAATTTTAAAGAAAAGTGTGTTAGGATGTGTTTTAAGTCACTGGAAGGATATTGGAGGATCTGCCGGTGGAAGTGTGAACAGGAAAACATTGATAAAATATCGTAATCAGTGGTGGCCGCTTTATAAGCTGGAATGTGGAGAAAAGTGGCCCCTAAATGGAACTTTAAACTATAATATTTTGCTACAGTTAATGTTGTTTTTTGAGAAGCAGAACAGGATGAAATGTTGTATACTGATGTTTCAGCATCTTGGTGGGAAAAGGTAGGGAATTAAGTTGGCCCCTGACTGAACCTTTGATGTTGGCATTAGAGAAGTACAGGCTGGAGAAAGATAAAGGAAGTGTTAAAAGGGTTGTCGAAAGTGTTAAAGGTGTTTGAAGTTGAATGAGCAGGGAAAGAGGATGTAGGAATGTTAATAGTTCTGCCTCTGCCCGAGGCAGAGATCTTAAAATCATGGGTGTTAGCCCTTTAGGGCAAAGGGACCATGATCGGTCCGAGAGAGTTGTCACAGAAACAGAAAAGAGGTACACTCTTAAAACAACCTGAGTTCATGTGCGAGCTCAGATTGCTGATGGGACCGTTCAGGGAACTGTGGACAATTGCATTCCCCTGACCGACCCCCACTAAGACCCGAATCATCCTGAAAATCATGAACGGTTAAGTAAATACTAAAACCTGGATGAATTGGGAATTGAGAATATGCTTCCAACAAGGTCTAAAAGAAAGCCCTATGGAATTTTTGGACCAACTCTGAAATGTAATGAAAATAAATAAATAAATAAATAAATAAATAAATAAATAAAACAAAACGGTTTGGACCTGGCTTTGGAGGACAAATTGACTAGCCTTTTCCTAGGGTAATCAACCCCTGATTTCAACAGGAATAACGGGGACCTGGGGAATCTACCCTAGCGGATCCTCCACTGGTTATAATGAAGCTAGGGGAGGAATGGAAGTGAAATTTCTTATTGCTATGGGGCAACGTATTCAGTTCTAAATCAAGCATTAATGCCTTCACAGAATTATTATGTTAGGGTAAAAGGTGTGTCATGGTTTAACCCGGCCGGCAGCTAAACACCACGCAGCTGTTCGCTCCCCCTCCCCCTCCCTCTCTGGGACGGGGGAGAGAAATGGAAAGTGAAGCCTGTGAGTTGAGATAAAGACAGTTTAATAAGACAAAATAATAATAATAATAATAATAATAATTAATAATAATAATAATAATAATAATAACAATAATAATAATACAATGATGATAATAGTACCACTACTAATAATGTGTACAAACAAGTGATGCACAATGCAATTGCTCACCACCCGCTGACCGATGCCCAGCCTAACCCCGAGCAGTCCGGCCCCCTCCCCCTGGCTAGCCACCCCTATGTATTGTTTAGCCTGACGTCAGATGCTATGGAATACCCCTTTGGCTAGTTTGGGTCACCTGTCCTGGGTCTGTCCCCTCCCAGCTCTTACTGCACCCCCAGCCTGCCTGTTGGCAGGACAGAGCAAGAAGCTGAGATGTCCTTGGCTTGGTATAAGCATTGCTCTGCAACAATTGAAACATCGGGGTGTTATCAGCACTCTTCTCATCCTAAGCCAAAACATAGCATTCTCCCAGCTACTAGGAAGAAAATTAACTCTGTTCTAACTGAAACCAGGACAAGGTGTAACCGAAAAGGCTTATTTTTGTGAACCTTTGAAGTACAAATTAGGGAAACAATGGGGCATACACAGATTTTTATCTATGCCTAGCTCCTCATGGGCACTCTTAGGTAGAGATTTATTAGAGCAAGTAGGAGCAGAAATTGTCTTTGAAAAAGGGAAAATGGAATTAAGAACAGGAGAAGAACAACTAATAAATGTGTTAAGCTTGGCACTAATACAAACTGACCCTAAAAGTGAAATACCTTTAGAGATCACAGATCAAGTATGTCCAGGAGTTTGGGCTACCGAAGTCCCTGGAAGAGCTAAAAATGTGACCTTAATAATTATTAAATTAAAGCCAGGAGAGAAACCCATTAAGGTTAAGTAATATCCTTTGAGGACAGAAGATAGGAAAGGAATTAAAGAGATAATTGATCAGTTTTTACAGTATGGATTATTGATTGAATGCGAATCAGAATCCAATGCACCCATATTGCCAATTAAAAAGGCAGATGAAAAAGCTATAGGCTAGTTCAGGATTTGAGGGCCATAAATAAAATCACTGAGGATATACATCCAGTAGTGGCAAACCCTTATACTTTGCTGACTAAATTAAAGAATAGTCAAGTCTGGTTTACCGTACTGGATTTAAAAGATGCCTTCTTCTGCCTAGGCTTAGCCACAGAAAGCCAAAACCTATTCGCCTTTGAATGGGAAAATCCCGATTCAGGCAGAAAGACGCAGCTTACGTGGACATTACTACCTCAAGGATTCAAGAATAGCCCCACTATTTTTGGAAACCAATTAGCAAGGCAACTCGAAACATGGATACCTCCGGACACTGAAGGTGCTTTGTTACAATATGTAGATGATCTCTTAATAGCTACCGAGACTAAAGGGAGTTGGATTCAATGGACTATAAGTCGTCTTAATTTTCTGGGTTTAAATGGATATCAAGTCTCTTGACAGAAAGTCCAGCTGGCTCAACAAAGTGTGACCTATCTGGGATTTGAAATTTCGGAAGGACAACGAGAACTAGGAACTGAACATAAGGAAGTCATTTGCCGGACTCCAGAACCTCAAATGGTAAAGGAGCTACAAAGCTTTTTAGGAATGACAGGTTGGTGTCGCCTTTGGATTTATAATTATGGACTATTGGTAAAGCCTCTATGTGAATTGATAAAGATTAACCAGTCAAAGTTAGTCTGGACTGGAGAAGCACAAAAAGTCTTTAAACAACTTAAACAAGAATTGATGATTTTGAAATATCAAGCAATATTGGTAGAACAGGACGACGTGGAAATTGTGATAATTCATATTGTGAATCTAGCCTCTTTTCTTAGTGATGCTCCGGCACAAGCTGTGATTCACGATTGTTTAGAAACTCTAGAGACTGTGTATTCCAGCCGACCAGACCTTAAGGAGGAGCCCATGGAAGATGCGGAAGAAACTTGGTTCACGGATGGGAGCAGTTTTGTTACGCAAAGACAACGTAAAGCTGGATATGCTATAACAACTACTCAGCAGGTAATCGAGTCTAAGCCTTTACCCCCTGGAACATCAGCTCAAAAGGCGGAGATAGTTGCTCTCACGAGAGCATTGGAACTGGCAGCGGGAAAAAGGGTAAATATTTGGACAGATTCTAAATATACATTCGGCGTGGTACATGCTCATGGAGCAATTTGGAAAGAACATGGATTGCTGACCGCTCAGTGAAAACACAAAGTATGCTGAAGAAATTTTAAAATTGTTAGAGGCTGTAAAACAACCAGAAAAGGTAGCTATCATGCATTGTCAGGGACACCAAAAGGGGAACAGCGATTTTGAAATTGGAAAATCGATTGGCAGAGGCTAAGCAGGCAGCTGAAATAACTGAGGTGAAGGCATTGTCTTTGATACCAGACGGTAAAATCCAAACTATATGCAAATTATACAAAAGAAGACTTAAAATTAATTGAAGATTTGAAAGGTAAAATGAAACCAGATGGATGAGTATATTTAAAAGATAACCCCATAGTAATACCCTCTAGTTTGACATGGCCCATAGTTCTTACAGAACACAATAAAACGCATTGGGGAGCTGGCACACTGCATAAGAGCCTGAGTCAGACATTAGTGGGACGATATGATAAAACAAGTAACTCAACAATGTAGCATTTGCTTACACAATAACCCCAATACCAAGGATAGAATAAAATTTGGAATAATCGGTAAAGGAAATTATTCGGGGCAACAGTGGCAAATTGATTTTTCAGAACTCCCTAGAAAAGGGGGGTATCATTATTTACTGGTTCTGACTGACACGTTTTCAGGAAGGCCTGAAGCCTTTCCCTGTCGAACAACCAAAGCAAGAGAAGTGGTTAAAGTCTTGTTAAATGAAATAATACCATGCTTTGGGATTCTAGTAGCAATGTCTTCTGATAGAGTTTCACATTTTTGTGCACAAGTGGTAGACCAGATAAGTAAGATTCTAAAGATAGATTGGCAACTGCATACTCCTTATAGACCACAGGCAAGTGGACAGGTAGAAAAAATGAACCATTTAATTAAACAATAAATAGCTAAAATTGGATAAGAAGCTAATTTGTCATGGCCTCAATCCCTCCCTTTAGCATTACTTGGAATTAGAGTTAAACCTAGAATAAAAGGAAATTTGAGTCCCTTCAAAATCTTATATGGAAGGCCATAGCAATTTCTATTTAGTGGAGAGGACCTAACGCAGTTAGGATCAGAATATTTATATGCTTATATAACTGAACTTCAGAAACAATTAAATAAAGTACATACATTTGTTTTAGGGACCAGGGCTAGAGGGTTGGATCAACCAATCCACCCCTTTAAGCTCGGGGATTATATATATATAAAGACTTTTTCAGGACAACCCGTGCAGGAAAAATGGAAGGAAAGTGGATGGGACCACACCAAGTATTACTGACAACACACACCGCCATTAAGATTAAGAAGCAAGCAGCTTGGATCCACAATTCAAGGGTGAAGAAGGCCCCGGCGAGGATATGGACCACCACTCCAATTGGACCAACAAAATTACGGTTTTCCAGATCCTAATGATTGCAGGGGTGCGGTTCTCGGATTTGGGGTGGGCAACTTGGGATGAGAACTTACACCTGACCTTAATACAAACAATTTCTCAAGTAACTAATAAGACGAACTGTTGGGTATGCACCCATCTGCCACAGCATGGGAATAAGGGTGTATCGTTAATTGGGATTCCCTTGCCTGCAAACTTATCTTGGACTAATTTGTGGGAAAACACGTCTTGGGGTCGAAAATATTAAGCAGTTCTGGAACTAGAAGTGAGTAGCTTCTTGCCGTTAGAATCCTATTATGTGTGTGTACAAAGGTGTAACCCGCCTAAGGGTATAGGAAAACAGCATTGTATAAATACGGATACTACTTATGTGGGAAATCAGACATCTTGTAATTGAACAATTGATATTAGTACAACTAGCGGCTGGGCAAATTCAACCAGCTGGACAGTTCCAGAAGGAAAAGGGTGGTATTGGCTATGCAATGATACAGCCCGTAAGGTCTTGCCTGAGAATTGGAAGGGAACTTGCACTCTTGGAGCGGTAGTCCCCAATATGACAGTACATGATGTAGTGCCTCGAGGTTACTTGAGAAATCATATCCGGAGAATCAGATGAAAAATTAACAATCCATTGGTAGAGAGACACACCCCTTTTCATAGTTTTGTGCGATGGTTTATCCCATGGTTAGGAGTGAGTGAATTGGAAAAGGCAATAGTTAATATTTCTGCAATTATAGAGAAGTTAGAAAACAAAATTCTGGATGCTATAAAGGCTCAACAAGAAGAGATATCTAGTTTATCACAGGTAGTATTCCAAAATCGGATGGCCCTAGACTTGTTACTGGCCACTCAAGGGGGAGTCTGTACAGTAATAAACACAAGTTGTTGTATGTATGTAGATCAGAGTGGAAGGATCTCTACCGACCTGGAAGAAATATGGAAGCAGACCAGGATCCTACATGAGATCAGTAAAGATGATCTTTCATGGAGTTTTAGTGAACTATGGAATAAGTTAACCTCCTGGTTGCCCAATTTCCAATGGTTGAAACAAGTATTCATTGCTCTAATCGTATTAGTAGTGTTAGGAATATTTGTGTGCATGTTGTTTAGATGCCTGCTTTGTTGTGTTACTGTAAATAAAGAAAGTATCTGATGCAAAAGAATTTGCATGGGAAAAGAAAAGGGGGGATTGATTAAGGAGGTATTGGGGAGGCAAGGACAATCCCCAGACAAGGACTGTATATCTCAAAACAAGACACTGGAACTCATGATAAGGAAGCGGCAGGCGGACAGAGAAACGAATGTAAGGACTATAACTCTCGAAACTGGACATTGGAATTCATTATAAAGATACAACAAACGGGAGAATTGGCAACAACCAGCTCTTGCAATTAAGAAACATGCCAATTCAGCAGATTCCTGACCAAAGGTGAAAAGTACACTGTGAGGAAGACTCGGGGTCTTCCTCCCAAAGACCCCTGCCCACATCCCAAAGACCCCTGCCCACAATTCTTGGAAGGCTCTGCGCAGGCGCAAGGTGCCAAAAGACTAATTAGCATGAGAAGCGAGGGAATGCGGGGATAGGTAATGCATATGTATAGGTGCTTGTAGAATATTGATAGATTGATTGTATAAATTCAAGACTGCTTTCTGCTTTGGGTATGCACGATAGGTGGAGAGATCCCCCGTGCATCCAGCGCTGCAATAAAGAATATACCACTTAAAGGAATTTCGGCTTCGATCTTTGAATCAATTTGGCGACCCAGATGGGACAACCTCTCTGCCGGACTGCAGGACCTGCTGGGAACAGGACTCCCTAGGGTACCCCCGGGATTTCCCGGAGGGACTCCTCGACTCACCGGATCACTGCGGAGGCAGACAAGGACCCCATCATTGTAAGTGAGTATATTCTTTATTCTGGTTTGGTTTTCTGGTAGACCGGTCATCTGGAACTGTCTGTAAGTCAGAAGGTGATCTTCTGCGAGGCAGTGTTTGGTATATACTTTGTGGTTAGCACCATAAGTACATGTTTGGGGACCTTAAGGAAGGAGCTCGCTTTAAGGTCCATCTGGAATTGTGTTGTCTATTTCGGTTTTCTGACTCATGGAGTATGGTATTTAACTCTGGTTCTTGTTACTGTGATTTTGGCTATTTTCCTGGTGGTAATAGTAGGTTCGTGGCATTGTTATAAGAAAGATATTGTTACGGTGTTACACAGTTCGGTTTTCTGACTTATCGCATGTGGAATTTGACTCTGACTATTGTTACTGTGATTTTGGCAATATTGCTGGTAATAGTAGTTTTGTGACATCGCTACTGAAAGATATTGCGTGCCCGTATTTTTGTGAGTGATACGTTTTGTGATACGCTTTTGTAAGTAACATGTGTATTCTGAAAGTGTAAACTGGAAACTGGGGGGGCAAACAAGCAGTGAAATTTTAAAGAAAAGTGTGTTAGGATGTGTTTTAAGTCACTGGAAGGATATTGGAGGATCTGCCGGTGGAAGTGTGAACAGGAAAACATTGATAAAATATCGTAATCAGTGGTGGCCGCTTTATAAGCTGGAATGTGGAGAAAAGTGGCCCCTAAATGGAACTTTAAACTATAATATTTTGCTACAGTTAATGTTGTTTTTTGAGAAGCAGAACAGGATGAAATGTTGTATACTGATGTTTCAGCATCTTGGTGGGAAAAGGTAGGGAATTAAGTTGGCCCCTGACTGAACCTTTGATGTTGGCATTAGAGAAGTACAGGCTGGAGAAAGATAAAGGAAGTGTTAAAAGGGTTGTCGAAAGTGTTAAAGGTGTTTGAAGTTGAATGAGCAGGGAAAGAGGATGTAGGAATGTTAATAGTTCTGCCTCTGCCCGAGGCAGAGATCTTAAAATCATGGGTGTTAGCCCTTTAGGGCAAAGGGACCATGATCGGTCCGAGAGAGTTGTCACAGAAACAGAAAAGAGGTACACTCTTAAAACAACCTGAGTTCATGTGCGAGCTCAGATTGCTGATGGGACCGTTCAGGGAACTGTGGACAATTGCATTCCCCTGACCGACCCCCACTAAGACCCGAATCATCCTGAAAATCATGAACGGTTAAGTAAATACTAAAACCTGGATGAATTGGGAATTGAGAATATGCTTCCAACAAGGTCTAAAAGAAAGCCCTATGGAATTTTTGGACCAACTCTGAAATGTAATGAAAATAAATAAATAAATAAATAAATAAATAAATAAATAAAACAAAACGGTTTGGACCTGGCTTTGGAGGACAAATTGACTAGCCTTTTCCTAGGGTAATCAACCCCTGATTTCAACAGGAATAACGGGGACCTGGGGAATCTACCCTAGCGGATCCTCCACTGGTTATAATGAAGCTAGGGGAGGAATGGAAGTGAAATTTCTTATTGCTATGGGGCAACGTATTCAGTTCTAAATCAAGCATTAATGCCTTCACAGAATTATTATGTTAGGGTAAAAGGTGTGTCATGGTTTAACCCGGCCGGCAGCTAAACACCACGCAGCTGTTCGCTCCCCCTCCCCCTCCCTCTCTGGGACGGGGGAGAGAAATGGAAAGTGAAGCCTGTGAGTTGAGATAAAGACAGTTTAATAAGACAAAATAATAATAATAATAATAATAATAATTAATAATAATAATAATAATAATAATAACAATAATAATAATACAATGATGATAATAGTACCACTACTAATAATGTGTACAAACAAGTGATGCACAATGCAATTGCTCACCACCCGCTGACCGATGCCCAGCCTAACCCCGAGCAGTCCGGCCCCCTCCCCCTGGCTAGCCACCCCTATGTATTGTTTAGCCTGACGTCAGATGCTATGGAATACCCCTTTGGCTAGTTTGGGTCACCTGTCCTGGGTCTGTCCCCTCCCAGCTCTTACTGCACCCCCAGCCTGCCTGTTGGCAGGACAGAGCAAGAAGCTGAGATGTCCTTGGCTTGGTATAAGCATTGCTCTGCAACAATTGAAACATCGGGGTGTTATCAGCACTCTTCTCATCCTAAGCCAAAACATAGCATTCTCCCAGCTACTAGGAAGAAAATTAACTCTGTTCTAACTGAAACCAGGACAAGGTGTAACCGAAAAGGCTTATTTTTGTGAACCTTTGAAGTACAAATTAGGGAAACAATGGGGCATACACAGATTTTTATCTATGCCTAGCTCCTCATGGGCACTCTTAGGTAGAGATTTATTAGAGCAAGTAGGAGCAGAAATTGTCTTTGAAAAAGGGAAAATGGAATTAAGAACAGGAGAAGAACAACTAATAAATGTGTTAAGCTTGGCACTAATACAAACTGACCCTAAAAGTGAAATACCTTTAGAGATCACAGATCAAGTATGTCCAGGAGTTTGGGCTACCGAAGTCCCTGGAAGAGCTAAAAATGTGACCTTAATAATTATTAAATTAAAGCCAGGAGAGAAACCCATTAAGGTTAAGTAATATCCTTTGAGGACAGAAGATAGGAAAGGAATTAAAGAGATAATTGATCAGTTTTTACAGTATGGATTATTGATTGAATGCGAATCAGAATCCAATGCACCCATATTGCCAATTAAAAAGGCAGATGAAAAAGCTATAGGCTAGTTCAGGATTTGAGGGCCATAAATAAAATCACTGAGGATATACATCCAGTAGTGGCAAACCCTTATACTTTGCTGACTAAATTAAAGAATAGTCAAGTCTGGTTTACCGTACTGGATTTAAAAGATGCCTTCTTCTGCCTAGGCTTAGCCACAGAAAGCCAAAACCTATTCGCCTTTGAATGGGAAAATCCCGATTCAGGCAGAAAGACGCAGCTTACGTGGACATTACTACCTCAAGGATTCAAGAATAGCCCCACTATTTTTGGAAACCAATTAGCAAGGCAACTCGAAACATGGATACCTCCGGACACTGAAGGTGCTTTGTTACAATATGTAGATGATCTCTTAATAGCTACCGAGACTAAAGGGAGTTGGATTCAATGGACTATAAGTCGTCTTAATTTTCTGGGTTTAAATGGATATCAAGTCTCTTGACAGAAAGTCCAGCTGGCTCAACAAAGTGTGACCTATCTGGGATTTGAAATTTCGGAAGGACAACGAGAACTAGGAACTGAACATAAGGAAGTCATTTGCCGGACTCCAGAACCTCAAATGGTAAAGGAGCTACAAAGCTTTTTAGGAATGACAGGTTGGTGTCGCCTTTGGATTTATAATTATGGACTATTGGTAAAGCCTCTATGTGAATTGATAAAGATTAACCAGTCAAAGTTAGTCTGGACTGGAGAAGCACAAAAAGTCTTTAAACAACTTAAACAAGAATTGATGATTTTGAAATATCAAGCAATATTGGTAGAACAGGACGACGTGGAAATTGTGATAATTCATATTGTGAATCTAGCCTCTTTTCTTAGTGATGCTCCGGCACAAGCTGTGATTCACGATTGTTTAGAAACTCTAGAGACTGTGTATTCCAGCCGACCAGACCTTAAGGAGGAGCCCATGGAAGATGCGGAAGAAACTTGGTTCACGGATGGGAGCAGTTTTGTTACGCAAAGACAACGTAAAGCTGGATATGCTATAACAACTACTCAGCAGGTAATCGAGTCTAAGCCTTTACCCCCTGGAACATCAGCTCAAAAGGCGGAGATAGTTGCTCTCACGAGAGCATTGGAACTGGCAGCGGGAAAAAGGGTAAATATTTGGACAGATTCTAAATATACATTCGGCGTGGTACATGCTCATGGAGCAATTTGGAAAGAACATGGATTGCTGACCGCTCAGTGAAAACACAAAGTATGCTGAAGAAATTTTAAAATTGTTAGAGGCTGTAAAACAACCAGAAAAGGTAGCTATCATGCATTGTCAGGGACACCAAAAGGGGAACAGCGATTTTGAAATTGGAAAATCGATTGGCAGAGGCTAAGCAGGCAGCTGAAATAACTGAGGTGAAGGCATTGTCTTTGATACCAGACGGTAAAATCCAAACTATATGCAAATTATACAAAAGAAGACTTAAAATTAATTGAAGATTTGAAAGGTAAAATGAAACCAGATGGATGAGTATATTTAAAAGATAACCCCATAGTAATACCCTCTAGTTTGACATGGCCCATAGTTCTTACAGAACACAATAAAACGCATTGGGGAGCTGGCACACTGCATAAGAGCCTGAGTCAGACATTAGTGGGACGATATGATAAAACAAGTAACTCAACAATGTAGCATTTGCTTACACAATAACCCCAATACCAAGGATAGAATAAAATTTGGAATAATCGGTAAAGGAAATTATTCGGGGCAACAGTGGCAAATTGATTTTTCAGAACTCCCTAGAAAAGGGGGGTATCATTATTTACTGGTTCTGACTGACACGTTTTCAGGAAGGCCTGAAGCCTTTCCCTGTCGAACAACCAAAGCAAGAGAAGTGGTTAAAGTCTTGTTAAATGAAATAATACCATGCTTTGGGATTCTAGTAGCAATGTCTTCTGATAGAGTTTCACATTTTTGTGCACAAGTGGTAGACCAGATAAGTAAGATTCTAAAGATAGATTGGCAACTGCATACTCCTTATAGACCACAGGCAAGTGGACAGGTAGAAAAAATGAACCATTTAATTAAACAATAAATAGCTAAAATTGGATAAGAAGCTAATTTGTCATGGCCTCAATCCCTCCCTTTAGCATTACTTGGAATTAGAGTTAAACCTAGAATAAAAGGAAATTTGAGTCCCTTCAAAATCTTATATGGAAGGCCATAGCAATTTCTATTTAGTGGAGAGGACCTAACGCAGTTAGGATCAGAATATTTATATGCTTATATAACTGAACTTCAGAAACAATTAAATAAAGTACATACATTTGTTTTAGGGACCAGGGCTAGAGGGTTGGATCAACCAATCCACCCCTTTAAGCTCGGGGATTATATATATATAAAGACTTTTTCAGGACAACCCGTGCAGGAAAAATGGAAGGAAAGTGGATGGGACCACACCAAGTATTACTGACAACACACACCGCCATTAAGATTAAGAAGCAAGCAGCTTGGATCCACAATTCAAGGGTGAAGAAGGCCCCGGCGAGGATATGGACCACCACTCCAATTGGACCAACAAAATTACGGTTTTCCAGATCCTAATGATTGCAGGGGTGCGGTTCTCGGATTTGGGGTGGGCAACTTGGGATGAGAACTTACACCTGACCTTAATACAAACAATTTCTCAAGTAACTAATAAGACGAACTGTTGGGTATGCACCCATCTGCCACAGCATGGGAATAAGGGTGTATCGTTAATTGGGATTCCCTTGCCTGCAAACTTATCTTGGACTAATTTGTGGGAAAACACGTCTTGGGGTCGAAAATATTAAGCAGTTCTGGAACTAGAAGTGAGTAGCTTCTTGCCGTTAGAATCCTATTATGTGTGTGTACAAAGGTGTAACCCGCCTAAGGGTATAGGAAAACAGCATTGTATAAATACGGATACTACTTATGTGGGAAATCAGACATCTTGTAATTGAACAATTGATATTAGTACAACTAGCGGCTGGGCAAATTCAACCAGCTGGACAGTTCCAGAAGGAAAAGGGTGGTATTGGCTATGCAATGATACAGCCCGTAAGGTCTTGCCTGAGAATTGGAAGGGAACTTGCACTCTTGGAGCGGTAGTCCCCAATATGACAGTACATGATGTAGTGCCTCGAGGTTACTTGAGAAATCATATCCGGAGAATCAGATGAAAAATTAACAATCCATTGGTAGAGAGACACACCCCTTTTCATAGTTTTGTGCGATGGTTTATCCCATGGTTAGGAGTGAGTGAATTGGAAAAGGCAATAGTTAATATTTCTGCAATTATAGAGAAGTTAGAAAACAAAATTCTGGATGCTATAAAGGCTCAACAAGAAGAGATATCTAGTTTATCACAGGTAGTATTCCAAAATCGGATGGCCCTAGACTTGTTACTGGCCACTCAAGGGGGAGTCTGTACAGTAATAAACACAAGTTGTTGTATGTATGTAGATCAGAGTGGAAGGATCTCTACCGACCTGGAAGAAATATGGAAGCAGACCAGGATCCTACATGAGATCAGTAAAGATGATCTTTCATGGAGTTTTAGTGAACTATGGAATAAGTTAACCTCCTGGTTGCCCAATTTCCAATGGTTGAAACAAGTATTCATTGCTCTAATCGTATTAGTAGTGTTAGGAATATTTGTGTGCATGTTGTTTAGATGCCTGCTTTGTTGTGTTACTGTAAATAAAGAAAGTATCTGATGCAAAAGAATTTGCATGGGAAAAGAAAAGGGGGGATTGATTAAGGAGGTATTGGGGAGGCAAGGACAATCCCCAGACAAGGACTGTATATCTCAAAACAAGACACTGGAACTCATGATAAGGAAGCGGCAGGCGGACAGAGAAACGAATGTAAGGACTATAACTCTCGAAACTGGACATTGGAATTCATTATAAAGATACAACAAACGGGAGAATTGGCAACAACCAGCTCTTGCAATTAAGAAACATGCCAATTCAGCAGATTCCTGACCAAAGGTGAAAAGTACACTGTGAGGAAGACTCGGGGTCTTCCTCCCAAAGACCCCTGCCCACATCCCAAAGACCCCTGCCCACAATTCTTGGAAGGCTCTGCGCAGGCGCAAGGTGCCAAAAGACTAATTAGCATGAGAAGCGAGGGAATGCGGGGATAGGTAATGCATATGTATAGGTGCTTGTAGAATATTGATAGATTGATTGTATAAATTCAAGACTGCTTTCTGCTTTGGGTATGCACGATAGGTGGAGAGATCCCCCGTGCATCCAGCGCTGCAATAAAGAATATACCACTTAAAGGAATTTCGGCTTCGATCTTTGAATCAATTTGGCGACCCAGATGGGACAACCTCTCTGCCGGACTGCAGGACCTGCTGGGAACAGGACTCCCTAGGGTACCCCCGGGATTTCCCGGAGGGACTCCTCGACTCACCGGATCACTGCGGAGGCAGACAAGGACCCCATCATTGTAAGTGAGTATATTCTTTATTCTGGTTTGGTTTTCTGGTAGACCGGTCATCTGGAACTGTCTGTAAGTCAGAAGGTGATCTTCTGCGAGGCAGTGTTTGGTATATACTTTGTGGTTAGCACCATAAGTACATGTTTGGGGACCTTAAGGAAGGAGCTCGCTTTAAGGTCCATCTGGAATTGTGTTGTCTATTTCGGTTTTCTGACTCATGGAGTATGGTATTTAACTCTGGTTCTTGTTACTGTGATTTTGGCTATTTTCCTGGTGGTAATAGTAGGTTCGTGGCATTGTTATAAGAAAGATATTGTTACGGTGTTACACAGTTCGGTTTTCTGACTTATCGCATGTGGAATTTGACTCTGACTATTGTTACTGTGATTTTGGCAATATTGCTGGTAATAGTAGTTTTGTGACATCGCTACTGAAAGATATTGCGTGCCCGTATTTTTGTGAGTGATACGTTTTGTGATACGCTTTTGTAAGTAACATGTGTATTCTGAAAGTGTAAACTGGAAACTGGGGGGGCAAACAAGCAGTGAAATTTTAAAGAAAAGTGTGTTAGGATGTGTTTTAAGTCACTGGAAGGATATTGGAGGATCTGCCGGTGGAAGTGTGAACAGGAAAACATTGATAAAATATCGTAATCAGTGGTGGCCGCTTTATAAGCTGGAATGTGGAGAAAAGTGGCCCCTAAATGGAACTTTAAACTATAATATTTTGCTACAGTTAATGTTGTTTTTTGAGAAGCAGAACAGGATGAAATGTTGTATACTGATGTTTCAGCATCTTGGTGGGAAAAGGTAGGGAATTAAGTTGGCCCCTGACTGAACCTTTGATGTTGGCATTAGAGAAGTACAGGCTGGAGAAAGATAAAGGAAGTGTTAAAAGGGTTGTTGAAAGTGTTAAAGGTGTTTGAAGTTGAATGAGCAGGGAAAGAGGATGTAGGAATGTTAATAGTTCTGCCTCTGCCCGAGGCAGAGATCTTAAAATCATGGGTGTTAGCCCTTTAGGGCAAAGGGACCATGATCGGTCCGAGAGAGTTGTCACAGAAACAGAAAAGAGGTACACTCTTAAAACAACCTGAGTTCATGTGCGAGCTCAGATTGCTGATGGGACCGTTCAGGGAACTGTGGACAATTGCATTCCCCTGACCGACCCCCACTAAGACCCGAATCATCCTGAAAATCATGAACGGTTAAGTAAATACTAAAACCTGGATGAATTGGGAATTGAGAATATGCTTCCAACAAGGTCTAAAAGAAAGCCCTATGGAATTTTTGGACCAACTCTGAAATGTAATGAAAATAAATAAATAAATAAATAAATAAATAAATAAATAAAACAAAACGGTTTGGACCTGGCTTTGGAGGACAAATTGACTAGCCTTTTCCTAGGGTAATCAACCCCTGATTTCAACAGGAATAACGGGGACCTGGGGAATCTACCCTAGCGGATCCTCCACTGGTTATAATGAAGCTAGGGGAGGAATGGAAGTGAAATTTCTTATTGCTATGGGGCAACGTATTCAGTTCTAAATCAAGCATTAATGCCTTCACAGAATTATTATGTTAGGGTAAAAGGTGTGTCATGGTTTAACCCGGCCGGCAGCTAAACACCACGCAGCTGTTCGCTCCCCCTCCCCCTCCCTCTCTGGGACGGGGGAGAGAAATGGAAAGTGAAGCCTGTGAGTTGAGATAAAGACAGTTTAATAAGACAAAATAATAATAATAATAATAATAATAATTAATAATAATAATAATAATAATAATAACAATAATAATAATACAATGATGATAATAGTACCACTACTAATAATGTGTACAAACAAGTGATGCACAATGCAATTGCTCACCACCCGCTGACCGATGCCCAGCCTAACCCCGAGCAGTCCGGCCCCCTCCCCCTGGCTAGCCACCCCTATGTATTGTTTAGCCTGACGTCAGATGCTATGGAATACCCCTTTGGCTAGTTTGGGTCACCTGTCCTGGGTCTGTCCCCTCCCAGCTCTTACTGCACCCCCAGCCTGCCTGTTGGCAGGACAGAGCAAGAAGCTGAGATGTCCTTGGCTTGGTATAAGCATTGCTCTGCAACAATTGAAACATCGGGGTGTTATCAGCACTCTTCTCATCCTAAGCCAAAACATAGCATTCTCCCAGCTACTAGGAAGAAAATTAACTCTGTTCTAACTGAAACCAGGACAAGGTGTAACCGAAAAGGCTTATTTTTGTGAACCTTTGAAGTACAAATTAGGGAAACAATGGGGCATACACAGATTTTTATCTATGCCTAGCTCCTCATGGGCACTCTTAGGTAGAGATTTATTAGAGCAAGTAGGAGCAGAAATTGTCTTTGAAAAAGGGAAAATGGAATTAAGAACAGGAGAAGAACAACTAATAAATGTGTTAAGCTTGGCACTAATACAAACTGACCCTAAAAGTGAAATACCTTTAGAGATCACAGATCAAGTATGTCCAGGAGTTTGGGCTACCGAAGTCCCTGGAAGAGCTAAAAATGTGACCTTAATAATTATTAAATTAAAGTCAGGAGAGAAACCCGTTAAGGTTAAGTAATATCCTTTGAGGATAGAAGATAGGAAAGGAATTAAAGAGATAATTGATCAGTTTTTACAGTATGGATTATTGATTGAATGCGAATCAGAATCCAATGCACCCATATTGCCAATTAAAAAGGCAGATGAAAAAGCTATAGGCTAGTTCAGGATTTGAGGGCCATAAATAAAATCACTGAGGATATACATCCAGTAGTGGCAAACCCTTATACTTTGCTGACTAAATTAAAGAATAGTCAAGTCTGGTTTACCGTACTGGATTTAAAAGATGCCTTCTTCTGCCTAGGCTTAGCCACAGAAAGCCAAAACCTATTCGCCTTTGAATGGGAAAATCCCGATTCAGGCAGAAAGACGCAGCTTACGTGGACATTACTACCTCAAGGATTCAAGAATAGCCCCACTATTTTTGGAAACCAATTAGCAAGGCAACTCGAAACATGGATACCTCCGGACACTGAAGGTGCTTTGTTACAATATGTAGATGATCTCTTAATAGCTACCGAGACTAAAGGGAGTTGGATTCAATGGACTATAAGTCGTCTTAATTTTCTGGGTTTAAATGGATATCAAGTCTCTTGACAGAAAGTCCAGCTGGCTCAACAAAGTGTGACCTATCTGGGATTTGACATTTCGGAAGGACAACGAGAACTAGGAACTGAACATAAGGAAGTCATTTGCCGGACTCCAGAACCTCAAATGGTAAAGGAGCTACAAAGCTTTTTAGGAATGACAGGTTGGTGTCGCCTTTGGATTTATAATTATGACTATTGGTAAAGCCTCTATGTGAATTGATAAAGATTAACCAGTCAAAGTTAGTCTGGACTGGAGAAGCACAAAAAGTCTTTAAACAACTTAAACAAGAATTGATGATTTTGAAATATCAAGCAATATTGGTAGAACAGGACGACGTGGAAATTGTGATAATTCATATTGTGAATCTAGCCTCTTTTCTTAGTGATGCTCCGGCACAAGCTGTGATTCACGATTGTTTAGAAACTCTAGAGACTGTGTATTCCAGCCGACCAGACCTTAAGGAGGAGCCCATGGAAGATGCGGAAGAAACTTGGTTCACGGATGGGAGCAGTTTTGTTACGCAAAGACAACGTAAAGCTGGATATGCTATAACAACTACTCAGCAGGTAATCGAGTCTAAGCCTTTACCCCCTGGAACATCAGCTCAAAAGGCGGAGATAGTTGCTCTCACGAGAGCATTGGAACTGGCAGCGGGAAAAAGGGTAAATATTTGGACAGATTCTAAATATACATTCGGCGTGGTACATGCTCATGGAGCAATTTGGAAAGAACATGGATTGCTGACCGCTCAGTGAAAACACAAAGTATGCTGAAGAAATTTTAAAATTGTTAGAGGCTGTAAAACAACCAGAAAAGGTAGCTATCATGCATTGTCAGGGACACCAAAAGGGGAACAGCGATTTTGAAATTGGAAAATCGATTGGCAGAGGCTAAGCAGGCAGCTGAAATAACTGAGGTGAAGGCATTGTCTTTGATACCAGACGGTAAAATCCAAACTATATGCAAATTATACAAAAGAAGACTTAAAATTAATTGAAGATTTGAAAGGTAAAATGAAACCAGATGGATGAGTATATTTAAAAGATAACCCCATAGTAATACCCTCTAGTTTGACATGGCCCATAGTTCTTACAGAACACAATAAAACGCATTGGGGAGCTGGCACACTGCATAAGAGCCTGAGTCAGACATTAGTGGGACGATATGATAAAACAAGTAACTCAACAATGTAGCATTTGCTTACACAATAACCCCAATACCAAGGATAGAATAAAATTTGGAATAATCGGTAAAGGAAATTATTCGGGGCAACAGTGGCAAATTGATTTTTCAGAACTCCCTAGAAAAGGGGGGTATCATTATTTACTGGTTCTGACTGACACGTTTTCAGGAAGGCCTGAAGCCTTTCCCTGTCGAACAACCAAAGCAAGAGAAGTGGTTAAAGTCTTGTTAAATGAAATAATACCATGCTTTGGGATTCTAGTAGCAATGTCTTCTGATAGAGTTTCACATTTTTGTGCACAAGTGGTAGACCAGATAAGTAAGATTCTAAAGATAGATTGGCAACTGCATACTCCTTATAGACCACAGGCAAGTGGACAGGTAGAAAAAATGAACCATTTAATTAAACAATAAATAGCTAAAATTGGATAAGAAGCTAATTTGTCATGGCCTCAATCCCTCCCTTTAGCATTACTTGGAATTAGAGTTAAACCTAGAATAAAAGGAAATTTGAGTCCCTTCAAAATCTTATATGGAAGGCCATAGCAATTTCTATTTAGTGGAGAGGACCTAACGCAGTTAGGATCAGAATATTTATATGCTTATATAACTGAACTTCAGAAACAATTAAATAAAGTACATACATTTGTTTTAGGGACCAGGGCTAGAGGGTTGGATCAACCAATCCACCCCTTTAAGCTCGGGGATTATATATATATAAAGACTTTTTCAGGACAACCCGTGCAGGAAAAATGGAAGGAAAGTGGATGGGACCACACCAAGTATTACTGACAACACACACCGCCATTAAGATTAAGAAGCAAGCAGCTTGGATCCACAATTCAAGGGTGAAGAAGGCCCCGGCGAGGATATGGACCACCACTCCAATTGGACCAACAAAATTACGGTTTTCCAGATCCTAATGATTGCAGGGGTGCGGTTCTCGGATTTGGGGTGGGCAACTTGGGATGAGAACTTACACCTGACCTTAATACAAACAATTTCTCAAGTAACTAATAAGACGAACTGTTGGGTATGCACCCATCTGCCACAGCATGGGAATAAGGGTGTATCGTTAATTGGGATTCCCTTGCCTGCAAACTTATCTTGGACTAATTTGTGGGAAAACACGTCTTGGGGTCGAAAATATTAAGCAGTTCTGGAACTAGAAGTGAGTAGCTTCTTGCCGTTAGAATCCTATTATGTGTGTGTACAAAGGTGTAACCCGCCTAAGGGTATAGGAAAACAGCATTGTATAAATACGGATACTACTTATGTGGGAAATCAGACATCTTGTAATTGAACAATTGATATTAGTACGACTAGCGGCTGGGCAAATTCAACCAGCTGGACGGTTCCAGAAGGAAAAGGGTGGTATTGGCTATGCAATGATACAGCCCGTAAGGTCTTGCCTGAGAATTGGAAGGGAACTTGCACTCTTGGAGCGGTAGTCCCCAATATGACAGTACATGATGTAGTGCCTCGAGGTTACTTGAGAAATCATATCCGGAGAATCAGATGAAAAATTAACAATCCATTGGTAGAGAGACACACCCCTTTTCATAGTTTTGTGCGATGGTTTATCCCATGGTTAGGAGTGAGTGAATTGGAAAAGGCAATAGTTAATATTTCTGCAATTATAGAGAAGTTAGAAAACAAAATTCTGGATGCTATAAAGGCTCAACAAGAAGAGATATCTAGTTTATCACAGGTAGTATTCCAAAATCGGATGGCCCTAGACTTGTTACTGGCCACTCAAGGGGGAGTCTGTACAGTAATAAACACAAGTTGTTGTATGTATGTAGATCAGAGTGGAAGGATCTCTACCGACCTGGAAGAAATATGGAAGCAGACCAGGATCCTACATGAGATCAGTAAAGATGATCTTTCATGGAGTTTTAGTGAACTATGGACTAAGTTAACCTCCTGGTTGCCCAATTTCCAATGGTTGAAACAAGTATTCATTGCTCTAATCGTATTAGTAGTGTTAGGAATATTTGTGTGCATGTTGTTTAGATGCCTGCTTTGTTGTGTTACTGTAAATAAAGAAAGTATCTGATGCAAAAGAATTTGCATGGGAAAAGAAAAGGGGGGATTGATTAAGGAGGTATTGGGGAGGCAAGGACAATCCCCAGACAAGGACTGTATATCTCGAAACAAGACACTGGAACTCATGATAAGGAAGCGGCAGGCGGACAGAGAAACGAATGTAAGGACTATAACTCTCGAAACTGGACATTGGAATTCATTATAAAGATACAACAAACGGGAGAATTGGCAACAACCAGCTCTTGCAATTAAGAAACATGCCAATTCAGCAGATTCCTGACCAAAGGTGAAAAGTACACTGTGAGGAAGACTCGGGGTCTTCCTCCCAAAGACCCCTGCCCACATCCCAAAGACCCCTGCCCACAATTCTTGGAAGGCTCTGCGCAGGCGCAAGGTGCCAAAAGACTAATTAGCATGAGAAGCGAGGGAATGCGGGGATAGGTAATGCATATGTATAGGTGCTTGTAGAATATTGATAGATTGATTGTATAAATTCAAGACTGCTTTCTGCTTTGGGTATGCACGATAGGTGGAGAGATCCCCCGTGCATCCAGCGCTGCAATAAAGAATATACCACTTAAAGGAATTTCGGCTTCGATCTTTGAATCAATTTGGCGACCCAGATGGGACAACCTCTCTGCCGGACTGCAGGACCTGCTGGGAACAGGACTCCCTAGGGTACCCCCGGGATTTCCCGGAGGGACTCCTCGACTCACCGGATCACTGCGGAGGCAGACAAGGACCCCATCATTGTAAGTGAGTATATTCTTTATTCTGGTTTGGTTTTCTGGTAGACCGGTCATCTGGAACTGTCTGTAAGTCAGAAGGTGATCTTCTGCGAGGCAGTGTTTGGTATATACTTTGTGGTTAGCACCATAAGTACATGTTTGGGGACCTTAAGGAAGGAGCTCGCTTTAAGGTCCATCTGGAATTGTGTTGTCTATTTCGGTTTTCTGACTCATGGAGTATGGTATTTAACTCTGGTTCTTGTTACTGCGATTTTGGCTATTTTCCTGGTGGTAATAGTAGGTTCGTGGCATTGTTATAAGAAAGATATTGTTACGGTGTTACACAGTTCGGTTTTCTGACTTATCGCATGTGGAATTTGACTCTGACTATTGTTACTGTGATTTTGGCAATATTGCTGGTAATAGTAGTTTTGTGACATCGCTACTGAAAGATATTGCGTGCCCGTATTTTTGTGAGTGATACGTTTTGTGATACGCTTTTGTAAGTAACATGTGTATTCTGAAAGTGTAAACTGGAAACTGGGGGGGCAAACAAGCAGTGAAATTTTAAAGAAAAGTGTGTTAGGATGTGTTTTAAGTCACTGGAAGGATATTGGAGGATCTGCCGGTGGAAGTGTGAACAGGAAAACATTGATAAAATATCGTAATCAGTGGTGGCCGCTTTATAAGCTGGAATGTGGAGAAAAGTGGCCCCTAAATGGAACTTTAAACTATAATATTTTGCTACAGTTAATGTTGTTTTTTGAGAAGCAGAACAGGATGAAATGTTGTATACTGATGTTTCAGCATCTTGGTGGGAAAAGGTAGGGAATTAAGTTGGCCCCTGACTGAACCTTTGATGTTGGCATTAGAGAAGTACAGGCTGGAGAAAGATAAAGGAAGTGTTAAAAGGGTTGTCGAAAGTGTTAAAGGTGTTTGAAGTTGAATGAGCAGGGAAAGAGGATGTAGGAATGTTAATAGTTCTGCCTCTGCCCGAGGCAGAGATCTTAAAATCATGGGTGTTAGCCCTTTAGGGCAAAGGGACCATGATCGGTCCGAGAGAGTTGTCACAGAAACAGAAAAGAGGTACACTCTTAAAACAACCTGAGTTCATGTGCGAGCTCAGATTGCTGATGGGACCGTTCAGGGAACTGTGGACAATTGCATTCCCCTGACCGACCCCCACTAAGACCCGAATCATCCTGAAAATCATGAACGGTTAAGTAAATACTAAAACCTGGATGAATTGGGAATTGAGAATATGCTTCCAACAAGGTCTAAAAGAAAGCCCTATGGAATTTTTGGACCAACTCTGAAATGTAATGAAAATAAATAAATAAATAAATAAATAAATAAATAAATAAAACAAAACGGTTTGGACCTGGCTTTGGAGGACAAATTGACTAGCCTTTTCCTAGGGTAATCAACCCCTGATTTCAACAGGAATAACGGGGACCTGGGGAATCTACCCTAGCGGATCCTCCACTGGTTATAATGAAGCTAGGGGAGGAATGGAAGTGAAATTTCTTATTGCTATGGGGCAACGTATTCAGTTCTAAATCAAGCATTAATGCCTTCACAGAATTATTATGTTAGGGTAAAAGGTGTGTCATGGTTTAACCCGGCCGGCAGCTAAACACCACGCAGCTGTTCGCTCCCCCTCCCCCTCCCTCTCTGGGACGGGGGAGAGAAATGGAAAGTGAAGCCTGTGAGTTGAGATAAAAACAGTTTAATAAGACAAAATAATAATAATAATAATAATAATAATTAATAATAATAATAATAATAATAATAACAATAATAATAATACAATGATGATAATAGTACCACTACTAATAATGTGTACAAACAAGTGATGCACAATGCAATTGCTCACCACCCGCTGACCGATGCCCAGCCTAACCCCGAGCAGTCCGGCCCCCTCCCCCTGGCTAGCCACCCCTATGTATTGTTTAGCCTGACGTCAGATGCTATGGAATACCCCTTTGGCTAGTTTGGGTCACCTGTCCTGGGTCTGTCCCCTCCCAGCTCTTACTGCACCCCCAGCCTGCCTGTTGGCAGGACAGAGCAAGAAGCTGAGATGTCCTTGGCTTGGTATAAGCATTGCTCTGCAACAATTGAAACATCGGGGTGTTATCAGCACTCTTCTCATCCTAAGCCAAAACATAGCATTCTCCCAGCTACTAGGAAGAAAATTAACTCTGTTCTAACTGAAACCAGGACAAGGTGTAACCGAAAAGGCTTATTTTTGTGAACCTTTGAAGTACAAATTAGGGAAACAATGGGGCATACACAGATTTTTATCTATGCCTAGCTCCTCATGGGCACTCTTAGGTAGAGATTTATTAGAGCAAGTAGGAGCAGAAATTGTCTTTGAAAAAGGGAAAATGGAATTAAGAACAGGAGAAGAACAACTAATAAATGTGTTAAGCTTGGCACTAATACAAACTGACCCTAAAAGTGAAATACCTTTAGAGATCACAGATCAAGTATGTCCAGGAGTTTGGGCTACCGAAGTCCCTGGAAGAGCTAAAAATGTGACCTTAATAATTATTAAATTAAAGTCAGGAGAGAAACCCGTTAAGGTTAAGTAATATCCTTTGAGGATAGAAGATAGGAAAGGAATTAAAGAGATAATTGATCAGTTTTTACAGTATGGATTATTGATTGAATGCGAATCAGAATCCAATGCACCCATATTGCCAATTAAAAAGGCAGATGAAAAAGCTATAGGCTAGTTCAGGATTTGAGGGCCATAAATAAAATCACTGAGGATATACATCCAGTAGTGGCAAACCCTTATACTTTGCTGACTAAATTAAAGAATAGTCAAGTCTGGTTTACCGTACTGGATTTAAAAGATGCCTTCTTCTGCCTAGGCTTAGCCACAGAAAGCCAAAACCTATTCGCCTTTGAATGGGAAAATCCCGATTCAGGCAGAAAGACGCAGCTTACGTGGACATTACTACCTCAAGGATTCAAGAATAGCCCCACTATTTTTGGAAACCAATTAGCAAGGCAACTCGAAACATGGATACCTCCGGACACTGAAGGTGCTTTGTTACAATATGTAGATGATCTCTTAATAGCTACCGAGACTAAAGGGAGTTGGATTCAATGGACTATAAGTCGTCTTAATTTTCTGGGTTTAAATGGATATCAAGTCTCTTGACAGAAAGTCCAGCTGGCTCAACAAAGTGTGACCTATCTGGGATTTGACATTTCGGAAGGACAACGAGAACTAGGAACTGAACATAAGGAAGTCATTTGCCGGACTCCAGAACCTCAAATGGTAAAGGAGCTACAAAGCTTTTTAGGAATGACAGGTTGGTGTCGCCTTTGGATTTATAATTATGACTATTGGTAAAGCCTCTATGTGAATTGATAAAGATTAACCAGTCAAAGTTAGTCTGGACTGGAGAAGCACAAAAAGTCTTTAAACAACTTAAACAAGAATTGATGATTTTGAAATATCAAGCAATATTGGTAGAACAGGACGACGTGGAAATTGTGATAATTCATATTGTGAATCTAGCCTCTTTTCTTAGTGATGCTCCGGCACAAGCTGTGATTCACGATTGTTTAGAAACTCTAGAGACTGTGTATTCCAGCCGACCAGACCTTAAGGAGGAGCCCATGGAAGATGCGGAAGAAACTTGGTTCACGGATGGGAGCAGTTTTGTTACGCAAAGACAACGTAAAGCTGGATATGCTATAACAACTACTCAGCAGGTAATCGAGTCTAAGCCTTTACCCCCTGGAACATCAGCTCAAAAGGCGGAGATAGTTGCTCTCACGAGAGCATTGGAACTGGCAGCGGGAAAAAGGGTAAATATTTGGACAGATTCTAAATATACATTCGGCGTGGTACATGCTCATGGAGCAATTTGGAAAGAACATGGATTGCTGACCGCTCAGTGAAAACACAAAGTATGCTGAAGAAATTTTAAAATTGTTAGAGGCTGTAAAACAACCAGAAAAGGTAGCTATCATGCATTGTCAGGGACACCAAAAGGGGAACAGCGATTTTGAAATTGGAAAATCGATTGGCAGAGGCTAAGCAGGCAGCTGAAATAACTGAGGTGAAGGCATTGTCTTTGATACCAGACGGTAAAATCCAAACTATATGCAAATTATACAAAAGAAGACTTAAAATTAATTGAAGATTTGAAAGGTAAAATGAAACCAGATGGATGAGTATATTTAAAAGATAACCCCATAGTAATACCCTCTAGTTTGACATGGCCCATAGTTCTTACAGAACACAATAAAACGCATTGGGGAGCTGGCACACTGCATAAGAGCCTGAGTCAGACATTAGTGGGACGATATGATAAAACAAGTAACTCAACAATGTAGCATTTGCTTACACAATAACCCCAATACCAAGGATAGAATAAAATTTGGAATAATCGGTAAAGGAAATTATTCGGGGCAACAGTGGCAAATTGATTTTTCAGAACTCCCTAGAAAAGGGGGGTATCATTATTTACTGGTTCTGACTGACACGTTTTCAGGAAGGCCTGAAGCCTTTCCCTGTCGAACAACCAAAGCAAGAGAAGTGGTTAAAGTCTTGTTAAATGAAATAATACCATGCTTTGGGATTCTAGTAGCAATGTCTTCTGATAGAGTTTCACATTTTTGTGCACAAGTGGTAGACCAGATAAGTAAGATTCTAAAGATAGATTGGCAACTGCATACTCCTTATAGACCACAGGCAAGTGGACAGGTAGAAAAAATGAACCATTTAATTAAACAATAAATAGCTAAAATTGGATAAGAAGCTAATTTGTCATGGCCTCAATCCCTCCCTTTAGCATTACTTGGAATTAGAGTTAAACCTAGAATAAAAGGAAATTTGAGTCCCTTCAAAATCTTATATGGAAGGCCATAGCAATTTCTATTTAGTGGAGAGGACCTAACGCAGTTAGGATCAGAATATTTATATGCTTATATAACTGAACTTCAGAAACAATTAAATAAAGTACATACATTTGTTTTAGGGACCAGGGCTAGAGGGTTGGATCAACCAATCCACCCCTTTAAGCTCGGGGATTATATATATATAAAGACTTTTTCAGGACAACCCGTGCAGGAAAAATGGAAGGAAAGTGGATGGGACCACACCAAGTATTACTGACAACACACACCGCCATTAAGATTAAGAAGCAAGCAGCTTGGATCCACAATTCAAGGGTGAAGAAGGCCCCGGCGAGGATATGGACCACCACTCCAATTGGACCAACAAAATTACGGTTTTCCAGATCCTAATGATTGCAGGGGTGCGGTTCTCGGATTTGGGGTGGGCAACTTGGGATGAGAACTTACACCTGACCTTAATACAAACAATTTCTCAAGTAACTAATAAGACGAACTGTTGGGTATGCACCCATCTGCCACAGCATGGGAATAAGGGTGTATCGTTAATTGGGATTCCCTTGCCTGCAAACTTATCTTGGACTAATTTGTGGGAAAACACGTCTTGGGGTCGAAAATATTAAGCAGTTCTGGAACTAGAAGTGAGTAGCTTCTTGCCGTTAGAATCCTATTATGTGTGTGTACAAAGGTGTAACCCGCCTAAGGGTATAGGAAAACAGCATTGTATAAATACGGATACTACTTATGTGGGAAATCAGACATCTTGTAATTGAACAATTGATATTAGTACGACTAGCGGCTGGGCAAATTCAACCAGCTGGACGGTTCCAGAAGGAAAAGGGTGGTATTGGCTATGCAATGATACAGCCCGTAAGGTCTTGCCTGAGAATTGGAAGGGAACTTGCACTCTTGGAGCGGTAGTCCCCAATATGACAGTACATGATGTAGTGCCTCGAGGTTACTTGAGAAATCATATCCGGAGAATCAGATGAAAAATTAACAATCCATTGGTAGAGAGACACACCCCTTTTCATAGTTTTGTGCGATGGTTTATCCCATGGTTAGGAGTGAGTGAATTGGAAAAGGCAATAGTTAATATTTCTGCAATTATAGAGAAGTTAGAAAACAAAATTCTGGATGCTATAAAGGCTCAACAAGAAGAGATATCTAGTTTATCACAGGTAGTATTCCAAAATCGGATGGCCCTAGACTTGTTACTGGCCACTCAAGGGGGAGTCTGTACAGTAATAAACACAAGTTGTTGTATGTATGTAGATCAGAGTGGAAGGATCTCTACCGACCTGGAAGAAATATGGAAGCAGACCAGGATCCTACATGAGATCAGTAAAGATGATCTTTCATGGAGTTTTAGTGAACTATGGAATAAGTTAACCTCCTGGTTGCCCAATTTCCAATGGTTGAAACAAGTATTCATTGCTCTAATCGTATTAGTAGTGTTAGGAATATTTGTGTGCATGTTGTTTAGATGCCTGCTTTGTTGTGTTACTGTAAATAAAGAAAGTATCTGATGCAAAAGAATTTGCATGGGAAAAGAAAAGGGGGGATTGATTAAGGAGGTATTGGGGAGGCAAGGACAATCCCCAGACAAGGACTGTATATCTCAAAACAAGACACTGGAACTCATGATAAGGAAGCGGCAGGCGGACAGAGAAACGAATGTAAGGACTATAACTCTCGAAACTGGACATTGGAATTCATTATAAAGATACAACAAACGGGAGAATTGGCAACAACCAGCTCTTGCAATTAAGAAACATGCCAATTCAGCAGATTCCTGACCAAAGGTGAAAAGTACACTGTGAGGAAGACTCGGGGTCTTCCTCCCAAAGACCCCTGCCCACGTCCCAAAGACCCCTGCCCACAATTCTTGGAAGGCTCTGCGCAGGCGCAAGGTGCCAAAAGGCTAATTAGCATGAGAAGCGAGGGAAGGCGGGGATAGGTAATGCATATGTATAGGTGCTTGTAGAATATTGATAGATTGATTGTATAAATTCAAGACTGCTTTCTGCTTTGGGTATGCACGATAGGTGGAGAGATCCCCCGTGCATCCAGCGCTGCAATAAAGAATATACCACTTAAAGGAATTTCGGCTTCGATCTTTGAATCAATTTGGCGACCCAGATGGGACAACCTCTCTGCCGGACTGCAGGACCTGCTGGGAACAGGACTCCCTAGGGTACCCCCGGGATTTCCCGGAGGGACTCCTCGACTCACCGGATCACTGCGGAGGCAGACAAGGACCCCATCATTGTAAGTGAGTATATTCTTTATTCTGGTTTGGTTTTCTGGTAGACCGGTCATCTGGAACTGTCTGTAAGTCAGAAGGTGATCTTCTGCGAGGCAGTGTTTGGTATATACTTTGTGGTTAGCACCATAAGTACATGTTTGGGGACCTTAAGGAAGGAGCTCGCTTTAAGGTCCATCTGGAATTGTGTTGTCTATTTCGGTTTTCTGACTCATGGAGTATGGTATTTAACTCTGGTTCTTGTTACTGCGATTTTGGCTATTTTCCTGGTGGTAATAGTAGGTTCGTGGCATTGTTATAAGAAAGATATCGTTACGGTGTTACACAGTTCGGTTTTCTGACTTATCGCATGTGGAATTTGACTCTGACTATTGTTACTGTGATTTTGGCAATATTGCTGGTAATAGTAGTTTTGTGGCATCGCTACTGAAAGATATTGCGTGCCCGTATTTTTGTGAGTGATACGTTTTGTGATACGCTTTTGTAAGTAACATGTGTATTCTGAAAGTGTAAACTGGAAACTGGGGGGGCAAACAAGCAGTGAAATTTTAAAGAAAAGTGTGTTAGGATGTGTTTTAAGTCACTGGAAGGATATTGGAGGATCTGCCGGTGGAAGTGTGAACAGGAAAACATTGATAAAATATCGTAATCAGTGGTGGCCGCTTTATAAGCTGGAATGTGGAGAAAAGTGGCCCCTAAATGGAACTTTAAACTATAATATTTTGCTACAGTTAATGTTGTTTTTTGAGAAGCAGAACAGGATGAAATGTTGTATACTGATGTTTCAGCATCTTGGTGGGAAAAGGTAGGGAATTAAGTTGGCCCCTGACTGAACCTTTGATGTTGGCATTAGAGAAGTACAGGCTGGAGAAAGATAAAGGAAGTGTTAAAAGGGTTGTTGAAAGTGTTAAAGGTGTTTGAAGTTGAATGAGCAGGGAAAGAGGATGTAGGAATGTTAATAGTTCTGCCTCTGCCCGAGGCAGAGATCTTAAAATCATGGGTGTTAGCCCTTTAGGGCAAAGGGACCATGATCGGTCCGAGAGAGTTGTCACAGAAACAGAAAAGAGGTACACTCTTAAAACAACCTGAGTTCATGTGCGAGCTCAGATTGCTGATGGGACCGTTCAGGGAACTGTGGACAATTGCATTCCCCTGACCGACCCCCACTAAGACACGAATCATCCTGAAAATCATGAACGGTTAAGTAAATACTAAAACCTGGATGAATTGGGAATTGAGAATATGCTTCCAACAAGGTCTAAAAGAAACCCCTATGGAATTTTTGGACCAACTCTGAAATGTAATGAAAATAAATAAATAAATAAATAAATAAATAAATAAATAAATAAAACAAAACGGTTTGGACCTGGCTTTGGAGGACAAATTGACTAGCCTTTTCCTAGGGTAATCAACCCCTGATTTCAACAGGAATAACGGGGACCTGGGGAATCTACCCTAGCGGATCCTCCACTGGTTATAATGAAGCTAGGGGAGGAATGGAAGTGAAATTTCTTATTGCTATGGGGCAACGTATTCAGTTCTAAATCAAGCATTAATGCCTTCACAGAATTATTATGTTAGGGTAAAAGGTGTGTCATGGTTTAACCCGGCCGGCAGCTAAACACCACGCAGCTGTTCGCTCCCCCTCCCCCTCCCTCTCTGGGACGGGGGAGAGAAATGGAAAGTGAAGCCTGTGAGTTGAGATAAAGACAGTTTAATAAGACAAAATAATAATAATAATAATAATAATAATTAATAATAATAATAATAATAATAATAACAATAATAATAATACAATGATGATAATAGTACCACTACTAATAATGTGTACAAACAAGTGATGCACAATGCAATTGCTCACCACCCGCTGACCGATGCCCAGCCTAACCCCGAGCAGTCCGGCCCCCTCCCCCTGGCTAGCCACCCCTATGTATTGTTTAGCCTGACGTCAGATGCTATGGAATACCCCTTTGGCTAGTTTGGGTCACCTGTCCTGGGTCTGTCCCCTCCCAGCTCTTACTGCACCCCCAGCCTGCCTGTTGGCAGGACAGAGCAAGAAGCTGAGATGTCCTTGGCTTGGTATAAGCATTGCTCTGCAACAATTGAAACATCGGGGTGTTATCAGCACTCTTCTCATCCTAAGCCAAAACATAGCATTCTCCCAGCTACTAGGAAGAAAATTAACTCTGTTCTAACTGAAACCAGGACAAGGTGTAACCGAAAAGGCTTATTTTTGTGAACCTTTGAAGTACAAATTAGGGAAACAATGGGGCATACACAGATTTTTATCTATGCCTAGCTCCTCATGGGCACTCTTAGGTAGAGATTTATTAGAGCAAGTAGGAGCAGAAATTGTCTTTGAAAAAGGGAAAATGGAATTAAGAACAGGAGAAGAACAACTAATAAATGTGTTAAGCTTGGCACTAATACAAACTGACCCTAAAAGTGAAATACCTTTAGAGATCACAGATCAAGTATGTCCAGGAGTTTGGGCTACCGAAGTCCCTGGAAGAGCTAAAAATGTGACCTTAATAATTATTAAATTAAAGTCAGGAGAGAAACCCGTTAAGGTTAAGTAATATCCTTTGAGGATAGAAGATAGGAAAGGAATTAAAGAGATAATTGATCAGTTTTTACAGTATGGATTATTGATTGAATGCGAATCAGAATCCAATGCACCCATATTGCCAATTAAAAAGGCAGATGAAAAAGCTATAGGCTAGTTCAGGATTTGAGGGCCATAAATAAAATCACTGAGGATATACATCCAGTAGTGGCAAACCCTTATACTTTGCTGACTAAATTAAAGAATAGTCAAGTCTGGTTTACCGTACTGGATTTAAAAGATGCCTTCTTCTGCCTAGGCTTAGCCACAGAAAGCCAAAACCTATTCGCCTTTGAATGGGAAAATCCCGATTCAGGCAGAAAGACGCAGCTTACGTGGACATTACTACCTCAAGGATTCAAGAATAGCCCCACTATTTTTGGAAACCAATTAGCAAGGCAACTCGAAACATGGATACCTCCGGACACTGAAGGTGCTTTGTTACAATATGTAGATGATCTCTTAATAGCTACCGAGACTAAAGGGAGTTGGATTCAATGGACTATAAGTCGTCTTAATTTTCTGGGTTTAAATGGATATCAAGTCTCTTGACAGAAAGTCCAGCTGGCTCAACAAAGTGTGACCTATCTGGGATTTGACATTTCGGAAGGACAACGAGAACTAGGAACTGAACATAAGGAAGTCATTTGCCGGACTCCAGAACCTCAAATGGTAAAGGAGCTACAAAGCTTTTTAGGAATGACAGGTTGGTGTCGCCTTTGGATTTATAATTATGGACTATTGGTAAAGCCTCTATGTGAATTGATAAAGATTAACCAGTCAAAGTTAGTCTGGACTGGAGAAGCACAAAAAGTCTTTAAACAACTTAAACAAGAATTGATGATTTTGAAATATCAAGCAATATTGGTAGAACAGGACGACGTGGAAATTGTGATAATTCATATTGTGAATCTAGCCTCTTTTCTTAGTGATGCTCCGGCACAAGCTGTGATTCACGATTGTTTAGAAACTCTAGAGACTGTGTATTCCAGCCGACCAGACCTTAAGGAGGAGCCCATGGAAGACGCGGAAGAAACTTGGTTCACGGATGGGAGCAGTTTTGTTACGCAAAGACAACGTAAAGCTGGATATGCTATAACAACTACTCAGCAGGTAATCGAGTCTAAGCCTTTGCCCCCTGGAACATCAGCTCAAAAGGCGGAGATAGTTGCTCTCACGAGAGCATTGGAACTGGCAGCGGGAAAAAGGGTAAATATTTGGACAGATTCTAAATATACATTCGGCGTGGTACATGCTCATGGAGCAATTTGGAAAGAACATGGATTGCTGACCGCTCAGTGAAAACACAAAGTATGCTGAAGAAATTTTAAAATTGTTAGAGGCTGTAAAACAACCAGAAAAGGTAGCTATCATGCATTGTCAGGGACACCAAAAGGGGAACAGCGATTTTGAAATTGGAAAATCGATTGGCAGAGGCTAAGCAGGCAGCTGAAATAACTGAGGTGAAGGCATTGTCTTTGATACCAGACGGTAAAATCCAAACTATATGCAAATTATACAAAAGAAGACTTAAAATTAATTGAAGATTTGAAAGGTAAAATGAAACCAGATGGATGAGTATATTTAAAAGATAACCCCATAGTAATACCCTCTAGTTTGACATGGCCCATAGTTCTTACAGAACACAATAAAACGCATTGGGGAGCTGGCACACTGCATAAGAGCCTGAGTCAGACATTAGTGGGACGATATGATAAAACAAGTAACTCAACAATGTAGCATTTGCTTACACAATAACCCCAATACCAAGGATAGAATAAAATTTGGAATAATCGGTAAAGGAAATTATTCGGGGCAACAGTGGCAAATTGATTTTTCAGAACTCCCTAGAAAAGGGGGGTATCATTATTTACTGGTTCTGACTGACACGTTTTCAGGAAGGCCTGAAGCCTTTCCCTGTCGAACAACCAAAGCAAGAGAAGTGGTTAAAGTCTTGTTAAATGAAATAATACCATGCTTTGGGATTCTAGTAGCAATGTCTTCTGATAGAGTTTCACATTTTTGTGCACAAGTGGTAGACCAGATAAGTAAGATTCTAAAGATAGATTGGCAACTGCATACTCCTTATAGACCACAGGCAAGTGGACAGGTAGAAAAAATGAACCATTTAATTAAACAATAAATAGCTAAAATTGGATAAGAAGCTAATTTGTCATGGCCTCAATCCCTCCCTTTAGCATTACTTGGAATTAGAGTTAAACCTAGAATAAAAGGAAATTTGAGTCCCTTCAAAATCTTATATGGAAGGCCATAGCCATTTCTATTTAGTGGAGAGGACCTAACGCAGTTAGGATCAGAATATTTATATGCTTATATAACTGAACTTCAGAAACAATTAAATAAAGTACATACATTTGTTTTAGGGACCAGGGCTAGAGGGTTGGATCAACCAATCCACCCCTTTAAGCTCGGGGATTATATATATATAAAGACTTTTTCAGGACAACCCGTGCAGGAAAAATGGAAGGAAAGTGGATGGGACCACACCAAGTATTACTGACAACACACACCGCCATTAAGATTAAGAAGCAAGCAGCTTGGATCCACAATTCAAGGGTGAAGAAGGCCCCGGCGAGGATATGGACCACCACTCCAATAGGACCAACAAAATCACGGTTTTCCAGATCCTAATGATTGCAGGGGTGCGGTTCTCGGATTTGGGGTGGGCAACTTGGGATGAGAACTTACACCTGACCTTAATACAAACAATTTCTCAAGTAACTAATAAGACGAACTGTTGGGTATGCACCCATCTGCCACAGCATGGGAATAAGGGTGTATCGTTAATTGGGATTCCCTTGCCTGCAAACTTATCTTGGACTAATTTGTGGGAAAACACATCTTGGGGTCGAAAATATTAAGCAGTTCTGGAACTAGAAGTGAGTAGCTTCTTGCCGTTAGAATCCTATTATGTGTGTGTACAAAGGTGTAACCCGCCTAAGGGTATAGGAAAACAGCATTGTATGAATACGGATACTACTTATGTGGGAAATCAGACATCTTGTAATTGAACAATTGATATTAGTACGACTAGCGGCTGGGCAAATTCAACCAGCTGGACGGTTCCAGAAGGAAAAGGGTGGTATTGGCTATGCAATGATACAGCCCGTAAGGTCTTGCCTGAGAATTGGAAGGGAACTTGCACTCTTGGAGCGGTAGTCCCCAATATGACAGTACATGATGTAGTGCCTCGAGGTTACTTGAGAAATCATATCCGGAGAATCAGATGAAAAATTAACAATCCATTGGTAGAGAGACACACCCCTTTTCATAGTTTTGTGCGATGGTTTATCCCATGGTTAGGAGTGAGTGAATTGGAAAAGGCAATAGTTAATATTTCTGCAATTATAGAGAAGTTAGAAAACAAAATTCTGGATGCTATAAAGGCTCAACAAGAAGAGATATCTAGTTTATCACAGGTAGTATTCCAAAATCGGATGGCCCTAGACTTGTTACTGGCCACTCAAGGGGGAGTCTGTACAGTAATAAACACAAGTTGTTGTATGTATGTAGATCAGAGTGGAAGGATCTCTACCGACCTGGAAGAAATATGGAAGCAGACCAGGATCCTACATGAGATCAGTAAAGATGATCTTTCATGGAGTTTTAGTGAACTATGGACTAAGTTAACCTCCTGGTTGCCCAATTTCCAATGGTTGAAACAAGTATTCATTGCTCTAATCGTATTAGTAGTGTTAGGAATATTTGTGTGCATGTTGTTTAGATGCCTGCTTTGTTGTGTTACTGTAAATAAAGAAAGTATCTGATGCAAAAGAATTTGCATGGGAAAAGAAAAGGGGGGATTGATTAAGGAGGTATTGGGGAGGCAAGGACAATCCCCAGACAAGGACTGTATATCTCAAAACAAGACACTGGAACTCATGATAAGGAAGCGGCAGGCGGACAGAGAAACGAATGTAAGGACTATAAATCTCGAAACTGGACATTGGAATTCATTATAAAGATACAACAAACGGGAGAATTGGCAACAACCAGCTCTTGCAATTAAGAAACATGCCAATTCAGCAGATTCCTGACCAAAGGTGAAAAGTACACTGTGAGGAAGACTCGGGGTCTTCCTCCCAAAGACCCCTGCCCACGTCCCAAAGACCCCTGCCCACAATTCTTGGAAGGCTCTGCGCAGGCGCAAGGTGCCAAAAGGCTAATTAGCATGAGAAGCGAGGGAAGGCGGGGATAGGTAATGCATATGTATAGGTGCTTGTAGAATATTGATAGATTGATTGTATAAATTCAAGACTGCTTTCTGCTTTGGGTATGCACGATAGGTAGAGAGATCCCCCGTGCATCCAGCGCTGCAATAAAGAATATACCACTTAAAGGAATTTCGGCTTCGATCTTTGAATCAATTTGGCGACCCAGATGGGACAACCTCTCTGCCGGACTGCAGGACCTGCTGGGAACAGGACTCCCTAGGGTACCCCCGGGATTTCCCGGAGGGACTCCTCGACTCACCGGATCACTGCGGAGGCAGACAAGGACCCCATCATTGTAAGTGAGTATATTCTTTATTCTGGTTTGGTTTTCTGGTAGACCGGTCATCTGGAACTGTCTGTAAGTCAGAAGGTGATCTTCTGCGAGGCAGTGTTTGGTATATACTTTGTGGTTATCACCATAAGTACATGTTTGGGGACCTTAAGGAAGGAGCTCGCTTTAAGGTCCATCTGGAATTGTGTTGTCTATTTCGGTTTTCTGACTCATGGAGTATGGTATTTAACTCTGGTTCTTGTTACTGCGATTTTGGCTATTTTCCTGGTGGTAATAGTAGGTTCGTGGCATTGTTATAAGAAAGATATCGTTACGGTGTTACACAGTTCGGTTTTCTGACTTATCGCATGTGGAATTTGACTCTGACTATTGTTACTGTGATTTTGGCAATATTGCTGGTAATAGTAGTTTTGTGGCATTGCTACTGAAAGATATTGCGTGCCCGTATTTTTGTGAGTGATACGTTTTGTGATACGCTTTTGTAAGTAACATGTGTATTCTGAAAGTGTAAACTGGAAACTGGGGGGGCAAACAAGCAGTGAAATTTTAAAGAAAAGTGTGTTAGGATGTGTTTTAAGTCACTGGAAGGATATTGGAGGATCTGCCGGTGGAAGTGTGAACAGGAAAACATTGATAAAATATCGTAATCAGTGGTGGCCGCTTTATAAGCTGGAATGTGGAGAAAAGTGGCCCCTAAATGGAACTTTAAACTATAATATTTTGCTACAGTTAATGTTGTTTTTTGAGAAGCAGAACAGGATGAAATGTTGTATACTGATGTTTCAGCATCTTGGTGGGAAAAGGTAGGGAATTAAGTTGGCCCCTGACTGAACCTTTGATGTTGGCATTAGAGAAGTACAGGCTGGAGAAAGATAAAGGAAGTGTTAAAAGGGTTGTTGAAAGTGTTAAAGGTGTTTGAAGTTGAATGAGCAGGGAAAGAGGATGTAGGAATGTTAATAGTTCTGCCTCTGCCCGAGGCAGAGATCTTAAAATCATGGGTGTTAGCCCTTTAGGGCAAAGGGACCATGATCGGTCCGAGAGAGTTGTCACAGAAACAGAAAAGAGGTACACTCTTAAAACAACCTGAGTTCATGTGCGAGCTCAGATTGCTGATGGGACCGTTCAGGGAACTGTGGACAATTGCATTCCCCTGACCGACCCCCACTAAGACACGAATCATCCTGAAAATTATGAACGGTTAAGTAAATACTAAAACCTGGATGAATTGGGAATTGAGAATATGCTTCCAACAAGGTCTAAAAGAAACCCCTATGGAATTTTTGGACCAACTCTGAAATGTAATGAAAATAAATAAATAAATAAATAAATAAATAAAACAAAAACGGTTTGGACCTGGCTTCGGAGGACAAATTGACTAGCCTTTTCCTAGGGTAATCGACCCCTGATTTCAACAGGAATAATGGGGACTTGGGGAATCTACCCTAGCGGATCCTCCACTGGTTATAATGAAGCTAGGGGAGGAATGGAAGTGAAATTTCTTATTGATATGGGGCAACATATTCAGTTCTAAATCAAGCATTAATGCCTTCACAGAATTATTATGTTAGGGTAAAAGATGTGTCGTGGTTTAACCCGGCCGGCAGCTAAACACCACACAGCCGTTTGCTCACCCTCCCCCTCCCTCTCTGGGACGGGGGAGAGAAATGGAAAGTGAAGCCTGTGAGTTGAGATAAAGACAGTTTAATAAGACAAAATAATAATAATAATAATAATAATAATAATAATAATAATAATAATAATATGATGATGATGATGATGATGATGATGATGATGATGATGATGATGATAATAGTACTACTACTAATAATGTGTACAAACAAGTGATGCACAATGCAATTGCTCACCACCCGCTGACCGATGCCCAGCCTAACCCCGAGCAGTCCGGCCCCTGGCTAGCCACCCCTATATATTGTTTAGCATGACGTCAGATGGCATGGAATACCCCTTTGGCTAGTTTGGGTCAGCTGTCCTGGGTCTGTCCCCTCTCAGCTCTTACTGCACCCCCAGCCTGCCCACTGGCAGGACAGAACAAGAAGCTGAGATGTCCTTGGCTTGGTATAAGCACTGCTCTGCAACAATTAAAACATCAGGGTGTTATCAGCACTCTTCTCATCCTAAGCCAAAACATAGCATTCTCCCAGCTACTAGGAAGAAAATTAACTCTGTTCTAACTGAAACCAGGACAAGGTGTAACCGAAAAGGCTTATTTTTGTGAACCTTTGAAGTACAAGTTAGGGAAACAATGGGGCATACACAGATTTTTATATATGCCTAGCTCCTCATGGGCACTCTTAGGTAGAGATTTATTAGAGCAAGTAGGAGCAGAAATTGTCTTTGAAAAAGGGAAAATGGAATTAAGAACAGGAGAAGAACAACTAACAAATGTGTTAAGCTTGGCACTAATACAAACTGACCCTAAAAGTGAAATACCTTTAGAGACCACAGATCAAGTATGTCCAGGAGTTTGGGCTACCGAAGTCCCTGGAAGAGCTAAAAATGTGACCTTAATAATTATTAAATTAAAGCCAGGAGAGAAACCCGTTAAGGTTAAGTAATATCCTTTGAGGATAGAAGATAGGAAAGGAATTAAAGAGATAATTAATAAATTTTTACAGTATGGATTATTGATTGAATGCAAATCAGAATACAATGCACCCATATTGCCAATTAAAAAGGCAGATGAAAAAGCTATAGGCTAGTTCAGGATTTGAGGGCCATAAATAAAATCACTGAGGATCTACATCCAGTAGTGGCAAACCCTTATACTTTGTTGACTAAATTAAAGAATAGTCAAGTCTGGTTTACCGTACTGGATTTAAAAGACGCCTTCTTCTGCCTAGGCTTAGCCACAGAAAGCCAAAACCTATTCGCCTTTGAATGGGAAAATCCCGATTCAGGCAGAAAGACGCAGCTTACGTGGACATTACTACCTCAAGGATTCAAGAATAGCCCCACTAGTTTTGGAAACCAATTAGCAAGGGAACTCAAAACATGGATGCCTCCGGACACTGAAGGTGCTTTGTTACAATATGTAGATGATCTCTTAATAGCTACCGAGACTAAAGGGAGTTGTATTCAATGGACTATAAGTCGTCTTAATTTTCTGGGTTTAAATGGATATCAAGTCTCTTGACAGAAAGTCCAGCTGGCTCAACAAAGTGTGACCTATCTGGGATTTGACATTTCGGAAGGACAACGAGAACTAGGAACTGAACATAAGGAAGTCATTTGCCGGACTCCAGAACCTCAAATGGTAAAGGAGCTACAAACCTTTTTAGGAATGACAGGTTGGTGTCGCCTTTGGATTTATAATTATGGACTGTTGGTAAAGCCTCTATGTGAATTGATAAAGATTAACCAGTCAAAGTTAGTCTGGACTGGAGAAGCACAAAAAGTGTTTAAACAACTTAAACAAGAATTGATGATTTTGAAATATCAAGCAATATTGGTAGAACAGGACGACGTGGAAATTGTGATAACTAATATTGTGAATCTAGCCTCTTTTCTTAGTGATGCTCCGGCACAACCTGTGATTCACGATTGTTTAGAAACTATAGAGACTGTGTATTCCAGCCGACCAGACCTTAAGGAGGAGCCCATGGAAGATGCGGAAGAAACTTGGTTCACGGATGGGAGCAGTTTTGTTATGCAAAGACAACGTAAAGCTGGATATGCTATAACAACTACTCAGCAGGTAATCGAGTCTAAGCCTTTACCCCCTGAAACATCAGCTCAAAAGGCGGAGATAGTTGCTCTCACGAGAGCATTGGAACTGGCAGCAGGAAAAAGGGTAAATATTTGGACAGATTCTAAATATACATTCGGCGTGGTACATGCTCATGGAGCAATTTGGAAAGAACATGGATTGCTGACCGCTCAGTGAAAACACAAAGTATGCTGAAGAAATTTTAAAATTGTTAGAGGCTGTAAAACAACCAGAAAAGGTAGCTATCATGCATTGTCAGGGACACCAAAAGGGGAACACCGATTTTGAAATTGGAAATCGATTGGCAGAGGCTAAGCAGGCAGCTGAAATAACTGAGGTGAAGGCATTGTCTTTGATACCAGACGGTAAAATCCAAACTATATCCAAATTATACAAAAGAAGACTTAAAATTAATTGAAGATTTGAAAGGTAAAATGAAGCCAGATGGATGAGTATATTTAAAAGATAACCACATAGTAATAGCCTCTAGTTTGACATGGCCCATAGTTCTTACAGAACACAATAAAACGCACTGGGGAGCTGGCACACTGCATAAGAGCCTGAGTCAGACATTAGTGGGACGATATGATAAAACAGGTAACTCAACAATGTAGCATTTGCTTACACGATAACCCCAATACCAAGAATAGAATAAAATTTGGAATAATCGGTAAAGGAAATTATTCGGGGCAACAGTGGCAAATTGATTTTTCAGAACTCCCTAGAAAAGGGGGATATCATTATTACTGGTTCTGACTGACACGTTTTCAGGAAGGCCTGAAGCCTTTCCCTGTCGAACAACCAAAGCAAGAGAAGTGGTTAAAGTCTTGTTAAATGAAATAATACCATGCTTTGGGATTCTAGTAGCAATGTCTTCTGATAGAGTTTCACATTTTTGTGCACAAGTGGTAGAACAGATAAGTAAGATTCTAAAGATAGATTGGCAACTGCATACTCCTTATAGACCACAGGCAAGTGGACAGGTAGAAAAAATGAACCATTTAATTAAACAATAAATAGCTAAAATTGGATAAGAAGCTAATTTGTCATGGCCTCAATCCCTCCCTTTAGCATTACTTGGAATTAGAGTTAAACCTAGAATAAAAGGGAATTTGAGTCCCTTCAAAATCTTATATGGAAGGCCATAGCAATTTCTATTTAGTGGAGAGGACCTAATGCAGTTAGGATCAGAATATTTATATGCTTATATAACTGAACTTCAGAAACAATTAAATAAAGTACATACATTTGTTTTAGGGACCAGGGCTAGAGGGTTGGATCAACCAATCCACCCCTTTAAGCTCGGGGATTATATATATATAAAGACTTTTTCAGGACAACCCCTACAGGAAAAATGGAAGGAAAGTGGATGGGACCATACCAAGTATTACTGACAACACACACCGCCATTAAGATTAAGAAGCAAGCAGCTTGGATCCACAATTCAAGGGTGAAGAAGGCCCCGGCGAGGATATAGACCACCACTCCAATTGGACCAACAAAATTACGGTTTTCCAGATCCTAATGATTGCAGGGGTGCGGTTCTCGGATTCGGGGTGGGCAACTTGGGATGAGAACTTACACCTGACCTTAATACAAACAATTTCTCAAGTAACTAATAAGACGAACTGTTGGGTATGCACCCATCTGCCACAGCATGGGAATAAGGGTGTATCGTTAATCGGGATTCCGTTGCCTGCAAACTTATCTTGGACTAATTTGTGGGAAAACACATCTTGGGGTCGAAAATATGAAGAAGTTTTGGAACTAGAAGTTGGTAGCTTCGTGCCGTTGGAATCTTACTATGTATGTGTACAAAGGTGTAACCCGCCTAAGGGTATGGGAAAACAGGATTGTATAAATACAGGTACTACTTATGTGGGGAATCAGACATCTTGTAATCGAAAAATTGATATTAGTACAACTAGCAGTTGGGCAAATTCAACCAGCTGGCCAGTACCAGAAGGAAAAGGGTGGTATTGGCTATGCAATGATACAGCCTGTAAGGTCTTGCCCGAGAATTGGAAGGGAACTTGCACTCTTGGAGCGGTAGTCCCCAATATGACAGTACACGATGTAGTGCCTCGAGCCTACTTGAGAAATCATATCCGGAGAATCAGACGAAAAATTAACAATCCATTGATAGAGAGACACACCGCTTTTCATAGTTTTGTTTGATGGTTTATCCCATGGTTAGGAGTGAGTGAATTGGAAAAGGCAATAGTTAATATTTCTGCAATTATAGAGAAGTTAGAAAACAAAACTCTGGATGCTATAAAGGCTCAACAAGAAGAGATATCTAGTTTATCACAGGTAGTATTACAAAATCGGATGGCCCTAGACTTGTTACTGGCCGCTCAAGGGGGAGTCTGTACAGTAATAAACACAAGTTGTTGTGTGTATGTAGATCAGAGTGGAAGGATCTCTACCGACCTGGAAGAAATATGGAAGCAGACAAGGGTCCTACATGATATCAGTAAAGATGATCTTTCATGGAGTTTTAGTGAAATATGGAATAAGTTAACCTCCTGGTTGCCCAATTTTCAATGGTTGAAACAAGTGTTCATTGCTCTAATCGCATTAGTAGTGTTAGGAATATTTGTGTGCATGTTGTTTAGATGCCTGCTTTGTTGTGTTACTGTAAATAATGAAAGTATCTGATGCAAAAGAATTTGCATGGGAAAAGAAAAGGGGGGATTGATTAAGGAGGTATTGGGGAGGCACTGGGGAGGCAAGGACAATCCCCAGACATGGACTGTATATCTCGAAACAAGACACTGAAACTCATGATAAGGAAGCAGCAGACGGACAGAGAAACAAACGTAAGGACTATAAATCTCAAAACTGGACATTGGAATTCATTATAAAGATACAACAAACGGAAGAATTAGCAACAACCAGCTCTTGCAATTAAGAAACCTGCCAATTCAGCAAATTCCTGACCAAAGGTGAAAAGTACACTGTGAGGAAGACTCGGGGTCTTCCTCCCAAAGACCCCTGCCCACGTCCCAAAGACCCCTGCCCACAATTCTTGGAAGGCTCTACGCAGGCGCAAGGTGCCAAAAGGCTAATTAGCATAAGAAGCGAGGGAAGGCGGGGATAGGTAATGCATATGTATAGGTGCTTGTAGAATATTGATAGATTGATTGTATAAATTCAAGACTGCTTTCCGCTTTAGGTATGCACGATAGGTGGAGAGATCCCCCGTGCATCCAGCGCTGCAATAAAGAATATACCACTTAAAGGAATTACGGCTTCGATCTTTGAATCAGTGCAGGGATGGTTTTGAAGCGCTGCGGTGGCTTACTCTTCTGTTCATCAGGTGCCACAGGCAAGGTGGGTTGTAACATCAGTCGTTATATTTGCATGAAAGCAGTTCACTTGAATGCCACAGTGCATCTGAGTAGGGTGTTCTAGCAGAACAAGCTTGTCTGGCACAGCGGTGCCTGATGGCAGTGTGTTTCCTCAGGTGAAGAGGTGCCTGAAGCCCCATCCTATCTAGCCTGCACACAATTATCTGAGAATGAAAGCTGCTTTCCAGTAATTCAGAAAGCCAAGTTACGTCTCAGCCTTGAGCATCTCGGGCTTTTGGGCCTGTCTGTAACATTTGGCACCAGCACTAATACTTTTTTTGGCATATGTTTAGCGTTTGGGGCCTGTGTCTGGGATTTGGGCCCTGTCTCGAACCACTGGGGCTTTGTCCTGGGTTTTGGAGCCTGCCTCTAGAGTTCAGGGCCTGTGATTAGGCTTTTGGGGTCTGTGTCTGGGGGCCGGTATCTGGGGGCAAGGGGGGAGCTGCTTGTAGACCCTTGGGGCCGGCATTGAGGGGGTTGGGAGCTGACTCTACACCTTTGGGGCCTGCTTCTGGGGGCGGGGGGGGGGTTGAGACCAGCATCTGGGGGAGGGGTGGGAGCTCTTTGTATTCCTTTGGAGCCTGTGTCGGGGGGCGGGGGGGGGGGGGGGAAGGGGAGGGTTGGTTGGGAGGTGCTTGTACACTGTTGGAGCCTGGGTTGAGGGAGGAGGTTTGGAGCTGCTTCTACACCTTTGGGCCTGGCATCGGGGGTAGGAGGTTGGGTGCTGGTTGTAGGGGCCTGTGTTTGGGGGGGGGGGCTTGGGACCTGCGTCTGGGGGAGGGGTGGGAGCTGCTTGTACACCTTTGGGGCCTGCATGTGTGGGGGGTCAGGGCCTGTGTCTAGCGGGCTGGGAACTGCTTGTACAATGTAGGAATCTGTTTCTGCAGGGTGGCTGGGAGCTGTTTGTACAACTTTGGGGCCAGCATCTGGGGGTGGCTGGGAGCTGCCTGTACACTGTAGGGGCCTGTGTTTGTGGGGGGCTTGGGGGCCTCCCTCGGGGGGGGGGGGGAGGGTTGGGAGCTGCTTGTATAGGGTAGGGGGCCTGCCTGGCAGGGGTTGGGAGCTGCTTGTAGAATTTGGGTCGCTGTGTCTGGGGGGGGGGTTGGGGCCTGTGTCTCAGGGGTGTTGGGAACTGGTTGTACACCTTTGGGTCCTGTCTCTGGGGGGGAGCTACTTGTACACTTTTGGGGTCTTTATTTGAGGGGGGTTGGGAGTTGCTCATGCATTCTAGGTGCCTCCCTTTTGAAAAGGGTTGGGGCCTGCATCTGTGGGTGGTTGGGAGCTGCTTGTACACTATAGGGGCCATGGTCTTGGAGGGGGGTCTGGGCTGTTTATACACCTCTGTGGCCTGTGTTTGGGGGGGGGGGTGGGCCTGTGCCTGGGGGAGTTGGGAGGTGCTTGTTCACTCTAGGAGCCTCCATTTGGGGGTCTTTGGGGCCTCCCTTTGAGGGGGAGGGAGTTGGGAGTTGGTTGTACACCTCCGCATCCCATGTCTTGGGGAGGGGGGGGGGGAGTGGGACCGGTCTCTGAAGGGGCGGGTTGTGAGCTGCTTGTACACCTGTGTCGGGGGGGAGGGTAGGGGGGATGGTGGGGGGCGGGCCCGGGTCGTGGGCCAGTGTCTGGGTGGAGTCCAGTTCTTGGGAGGGGGTGGTGGGGTAGGAGCTGCTTGTGGGCAGTTGGGGTCTGCATCTGGGTGTGGTTGGTGCCTGCTTCTGTTGGCAGTTTGGGGCCTGCTTGTAGACTTGTGCAGCCTGGGTTTGGGGGCTTTTCTGTAACGTTTGGGGCCTGCATTTTTGCTTTGGGATGCATCTTGAGCTTTTGAGGCCTAGCAGTAGCATTTGGGGCCTGCATCTGGGGCTTTTCTGTAGCATTTTGGTTGCGTATTTGTGATTTGGGGCCTGTATCGTGGGTTTTGCCTTTTTTGTAGTTTCCATCTTTGTGTGTGTGTGTTTCGTTGTTGGTTGTCTGGGGTTAGGGGCAGGTTGGGGTTTGGATTAAAGTCAGTGTCATTAGCGTTAGGGGGTTGATAATAAGGGTTAGGGTTGTGGTTAGAGTTGTTAGGTTTAAGGGGAATAAGGATTTCAGGGTAAGGGGATCAAGGTTGTGGGAATAAAAATGTTGTTTTTGCGCAGTTACATCCTGTAGAGGGAAGGAAGGTGGTATTGAGATATGCTTGCAGTGATAAGACGGCTTAACAGTGTGAAATGAGTTCATCTGATTCGTGTCAATATGGAACAATGCTAGGGCCGCATGATATGATGAAAAGTCTGAGAAAACCAGAGTGGTTAATATATATAGTTCTTGAATCTTGCAAAGGAATGGTCCAGCAATTCGGGTCAATAGGGGATAAGAGAACAAAGGGGTTTCAGAATAACTGCTAACTATTACAACTGTTGCATGGGACACTATGCAAGTGTCTGCCATCCAGCCAAGATGGACAAAGGAGATGGACAAGAGAAAAGCCTGGGAGGAAGACTACGAGCCTTCAGTACGAGCGGCCCCCAGAGGGACCACCGGAGACTGATAACGCCTGCACCAGTGGGAGGGTTTGGATTCTGGGAACTAATTAGAATAACCCTGCCTTTTGTAGAAGTAGTAATGAATATGTATTAGCCTAGCAGCATAAAAACCAGCCGCCTGATGTAACTTGTGTGCGTCTTGGTGGAGCAGAGACTCCTGGCGCACCCAGCGCTGCTTGCTTACCTCTATTCATTTAATAAATTGTAAATTTCAATTGCAATCCTATTTGGGACCCAGTCATTTATTACAAGTGGGCGCTCGTCCGGGAGGGCTTTGGTTCCTGATTTCTGGTTTGATCTAGGAGAGGCACCCCCACCATTTGGTGGCTGCTGT